>NW_026975019.1:0-276268 GCF_030014295.1 Loxodonta africana
TGAACCGTGTCTCCCTCCCCCAGCCACTCAGTCTGATTTCCTAACTTTGCCTTTGATGTTCAGGGCCCTTATCTTGTCATGTATAAAATTGTTCCACTTGTTTTTTCAGGTATTTGTTTTTTTTTTTTTTGGTTTTTGTTGTAAGAGGAATCACTGGAAGTGTCTGACTACTGTGCAGTCTTGACTCCACCTCTCTCTATCTTCTTTTGATGCTTTCTGCGTCATTTAATATTTTCCCTGTAGAATTCTTCAATATTGCAACACAAGGCTTGAATTTTTTCTTCAGTTCTTTCAGTTTGAGAAATACTGAACATGTGCTTCCCTTTTGATTTTCTAACTCCAGGTCTTTGCACGTTTCATGATAATATTTTACTTTGTCTTCTTGAGGTGCCCTTTGAAATTTTCTGTTCATCTCTTTTACTTCATCATTTTCTTTTTGCTTTAGCTACTCTACATTCAAGAGTAAATTTCAGAGTCTTTTCTGACATCCGTTTTGGTCTTCTTTTTTTCTTTCCTGGCTTTTTAATGACCTCTTGCTTTCTTTTTTTTCTGACATATACATATATATTTTATTTCATATCTTTATTGTCATACTTTAGATGAAGGTTTACAGAACAAACTAGGTTCCCATTAAACAATTAGTACACATATTGTTTTGTGACACTAATTACCAACCCCACAATATGTCAACACTCTCCCCTTCTTGACCCTGGGTTCCCTATTACCAGTTTTCTGTCCCCTCCTGCCTTCTAGCCCTTGCCCCTGGGCTGGTGTGCCCCTTCAGTTTTGCTTTATGGGTCTGTCTAATCTTTGTCTGAAGGGTGAACCTCAGGGGTGACTTTATTACTGAGCTAAAAGTGTGTCCAGGGGACATATTCAGCATTTCTCCAGTCTCTGTCAGGCGAGTAATCTGGTCTTTTTTGTGAGTTAGAATTTTGTTCTACATTTTTTCTCCAGCTCTCAGACCCTCTATTGTGATCCCTGTCAGAGCAATGACCTCTTACTTTCTTCAAGTATGATGTCCTTGATGTCATTGCACAACTCATCTGGCCTTCAATCATTAGCCTTCAATTCATCAAATCTATTCTTGAGATAGTCTCTAAATTCAGGTGAGATATAATCAAGGTTGTACTTTGGCTCTCGTAGACTTGCATATGAGAAACTGATGGTCTGTTCCACAGTCAGCCCCTGGTCTTGTTCTGACTGATGATATTGAGCTTTTCCATTGTCTCTTTCCACAGATGTAGACATTTGATTCCTGTATATTCCATCTGGTGAAGCCCATGTGTATACTCACCATTTAAGTTGTTGAAAAAAGGTATTTGCAATGAAGAAGTCATTGGTCTTGCAAAATTCTATCATGCTGTCTCCAAGGCCAGATTTTCCAACTACTGTTCCTTCTTCTTTGTTTCCAACTTTCACATTCCAATCATCAGTAATTATCAATGCATCTTGATTGCATGTCTGATCAATTTCAGACTGCAGAAGTTGGTAAAAAATCTTCAGTTTCTTCATCTTTGGCATTAGCAGTTGGTGCACAAATTTGAATAATAGTCATATTAACTGCTTGTCATAGATTGAAATGTGTCCCTAAAAAATATCTGTCAACTTGGCTAGGCCATGATTCCCAGTATTGTATGATTGTCTACCATTTAGTCATCTAATGTGATTTCCCTATGTGGTGTAAATCCTATCACAATGATGTGATGAGATGGATTAGTCGCACTTATGTTGATGAGGTCTATAAGATTAGATAGTGTCTTAAGCTAATACCTTTTGAGGTATAAAAGAGATAAGCAAGCAGAGAGATATGAGGACCTCATAACACCAAGAAAGCATCCCCAGTAGCAGAGCATGTCCTTCGGACCCAGGGTCCCTGCACCTGAGAAGCCCCTTGACCAGGAGAAGATTGATGATGGAGACCTTCCCACAGTGCTGACAGAGAAGGTTTCCCCTGGAGCTGACGCCCTGAATTTTGAATTCTAGCCTACTAGACTGTGAGAAAATAAATTTCTCTTTGTTAAAGCCACCCATTTGTGGTACTTCTGTTATAGCATTAGTATATGACTAAGACACTGGTCTTCCTTGTAGGCATATGGATATTATCCTATCACTGACAGCACTGTACTTCAGGATAGATCTTGAAATGTTCTTTTTGATGATGAACTCTCTTCGATTTGGCACAGTAGTCCATAAAAAAAAAAGTCCATATGATTGTCCAATTCAAAATGGTGAATATCAGTTCATTTCAGCTCACTAATGCCTAAGATATTGATGTTTATGTGTTCCATTTCATTTTTTAATGATTTCTAATTTTCCTAGATTCATACTTCATACATTCTATGTTTCTATTATTAATGGATGTTTGCAGCCGTTTCTTCTCCTTTTGTGTCATGCCACATCAGCAAATGCAGGTCTCGAAAGCTTGATTCCATGCATGTCATTGAGGTCAACTCTACTTAGAGGAGTGTGTGCGGTTTTGTTCTTCTGTAACTTGTATCTTTTAAAATAAATCTTATAAAGCTTTTGTTTAATTAAATGGTTTTGAAAATTCATCTAAAATCATTGCTAAGCTTTCTGTTACAATTCTTCAATTGCATTTAATTTCTATTAGGTTTTCTGCTTAGACTATTGTATAAACTTCAATAATAATTTTTATATCAATTCACAACCATTATAATTTCTTTTTTGGGGGGGAGGTGTTTAAATCTGAAATATAATTATGAATCGAAGTGTTAATAGCAGATATTATTTTCTCGTTTCTTCTGTTAAATAAACGTTTGAACTTAAAACTGTTGGATGATCTGTTTCATCTAAAAAACTCCACCTTTTTTTTTTTTAAGAAATAAACTATTAGTCTTATTTTGTTTATTTATTATATATATATATAACTATATACGTCTTTCTTTACTCTCTGGTTCTTTTTAAGATTTTTTATTGTATTTATATACTGAAGTTTCACTACATTATATCTTGATTCAGATTTATTTTTACTTTGCCCTCTTGGGATATCTTTGCCTTCCCTAATCTAAGGATTGATATGTTTCATTGTTTTTAGTCACCAGTTCCCCAAATGTTTTTTCCTATATTTTTGAAGGGATAGAATTCCTCCACGTTTTGTGAATATATGTACGTCATATTTACAATCACGTTTTTAAAATGATTTTGCCCACGAGGTAGCTAATATTTTCCTAAATTAAAGAAGTGGGGAAAACAGCACAATACAGAAATAATGAATGCCACATCAGATCAGTTATTTGATGCCATGTCTTATGACTGCCAATGGAACATATTGTTTTTTATCCATGTCTCCCTGTTTATGTGCTAGTATCCTGTCCTGTGAACTCATTTCAAGGGCTGTGTGCCTGACCCGGAAGCAGCTTTCAGCATTTTCCCCAGGTCTAAATAGAAGAGGATGTTTTTTCTTCTGTAAAAAGAAATCCAAATAGGTTTTTTTTTGTCCCTTTTATTTTTATTTTATCCATTGAAAGAGAAATAAATATTTATTTGTAGTCTATTTACAAAACTTTTTCACCTGTCTTTATTTTTAATTTTCCCCCATAATTTTGTGATATGGGTATTAGCATTTATTACATTATACACAAAAAGAAAGGACAAGGAGAAAAAATTCTGATGATAATTTCAGAGAAGAAACAAAAGTGGGAGAAACAAGCCTTAAATCTGGACCATGACCATACATGGAAGGTAAAACTTTTATTCACCACCTTCGCTGGGTGACACCTAAAATATTTCAGGATTTGTGTCAGGATTAAATTGTAGTTTATACTTCACACAACCTCTTAATGTTCATATCACCACTGACATTTTATAGATGATAAAATTGATATGAGGAGATTTTAAGTAGTTTTCCCTAAATGTCCAGCTTAATTATATATGTATATAAAACCTTTTAAAATACATACCCTATAAACCAAACCCATTGCCATAGAGTTGATTCCAACTCACAGCTACCCTATATTATCTCTCAACTATTTGAAACTGGTGAATCTAAAGGGTGGTACACTTTTTAATGACATAGAACAGAAAGAGAGAGAGAAAAGAAAGAAGTAAAGGAAGGGAGGGAGGGAGGAAGAGAAAGAGAGAGGGAGGAAGGACGGAAGGAAGGTAGGAAGAAAGAAAAGTAAGTTATTAAAATAGAAATTATCTGTATATAGTAGAGGATCAACAATATATATATAAATGAATTTTTACTCCCAGATGAAATTGTTTTAGTGTTAAAAATTTATTCATTTTAACAAATTCTTGTGTTTATATTTCATCATATGTCCTGGCTCTAACATATTCTCATTCAACAGTGAGTTATTCTAAAACAAATGAATGATAGAAGAAGACATATACACTATCACAGAAAAATGGCTTCTCAGAGCCTCCTAATGAACTCCAATTAAAGTACTGCTCCCAATTCAAAAGTATCTGTTCTTAGGAGATTTTGCTTACAAAGAAACACCCATGTTGTCTCCTTAGTAAGTCAGGGTGTACATATTATGTAAAGGAATATCCTCCAATGGCTTCCAAGTTTGAAATAAATTACATATCATCATGACATGTATTGCCTTGCATTGTTGTTGTTGTTAGTTCCCTCAAGTCAGTTCCAAGTCATAGTGGCACTATGTACAACAGAATGAAACACTGCCAGGTCCTGTGTCTTCTTAGGTCTTCCTTACTCATTGTCCAGCTTTCACGTGCATATGAGGCAATTGAAAACACCGTGGCTTGGATCAGGGACACTTTAGTCTTCAAGGTGACATCTTTGCTTTTTAATGCTTTAAAAATTTCTTTTGCAGCAGATTTTCCCAATGCAATGCATCATTTAATTTCTTGACTGATGTTTCCATGGGTGTTGACTGTGGATCCAAGTAAAATGAAATCCTTGACAATTTCAATCTTTTCTCCATTTATTATGATGTTGCTTATTGCTCCACTGATGAGAATTTTTGTTTTCTTTATGTTGAGGTGTAATTCATACCTAAGTCTTTACAGTCTTTGGTCTTTATCAGTAAGTGCTTCAAGTCCTGTTCACATTCAGCAAGCAAGGCTGTGCCATCTGCATATCACAGGATGTTAATGAGTCTTCTTCCAATTATGATGCTTTGTTCTTCATATAGTTCAGTTTTTTGGACTATGTGGACTGCATACAGATTGAATAATTATAGTGAAAGGATGATGCACACCTTTCCTGACTTTAAACCATGCAGTAGCCCATTGTTCTGTTTGAATGATTGCCTCTTGATCTATGCAGAGGTTCCCCATGAGCACAATTAAGTGTTCTGGAATTCCCGTTTTTTGTGATGTTATCCATAATTTGTTATGATTCACAGAGTCAAATTCCTTTGCATAGTCAATAGAACACAGGTAAACATCTTTCTGATATTCTCTGCCTTCAGCCAGGATCCATCTGACATCAACAATGACTTACCTGTTCCCACGTCCTCTTTTGAATCTGGCTTAAATTTCTGACAGTTTCTGTCAATGCACTGCTGCAGCCACTGTTGAATGATCTTCAGCAAAAATTCACTTGCATGTGATACTGATGATAATTTCTGCATTTGGTTGAAACACCTTTCTTTGGAATAGGCATAAATATGGATCTCTTCCAGTCAGTTGGCCAGGTAGCTGTATTCCAAATTTCTTGGCATAGACATATGAGCACTTCCAGTATTGCATTTGTTTGCTGAAACATCTCTATTAGTATTCCATCAATTCCTGAAGTCTTGTTTTTCTCTAATGCCTTCAGTACTGCTTGGACCTCTTCCTTCAGTACCATTGCTTCCTGATCATATGCTGCCTCCCGAAATTGTTGAACATCTACCAATTCTTTTTGGTGTAGTGACTCAGTGTATTTCTTCCATCTTCTTTCGGTACATTCTGAGTTGTTCAATATTTTCTCTGTAGAATCCTTCACTATTGCAACTTGAGGCTTGAATTTTTTCTTTGGCTCTTTCAGCTTGAGAAATGCTGAGGGTGTTCTTCCCTTTCAATTTCTAACTCCAGATCTTTGTATATGTCATTATAATACTTTGCTTTGTCTTCCATAGCTGCTCTTTGAAATCTTCTGTTTAACTCTTTTACTTCATCATTTCTTCTGTTCTTTTTAACTACTAGATGTTCAAGAGCACATTTCAGAGTCATAAATCTTATGACATCCATTTTGATCTTTTCTTTCTTCCCCTTTTAATGACCTCTTGTTTTCTTTGTATGTCTGATGTCCTTGATGTCACTCCACTACTCATCTGGTCTTTGGTCATTAGTGTTCAACATGTCAAATCTATTCTTGAGATGGTCTCTAAATTCAGGTGGGATATACTCAAGGTCATACTTTGGCTCTCATACACTTGTTCTGATTTTCTTCGGCTTCAAGTGGAACTTGCATATGTGTAGTTGACTGTTCTGTAGTTGGTCCCGGCCATGTTCTGACTGATGGTATTGAGCTTTTCCATCATCTCTTTCCACACAGGTAGTCAGTTTGATTCCTGTGTATTCCATCCGGTGAGGCCCACACTTATAAAAAAAAAAAAAAAAAAACTTGCTGTTTATGTTGTGGAAAAAGTTATTTGCAATGAAGAAGTCGTTTGTCTTGCAAAATTCTATCATGTGATCTCTGGTATCATTTCTATCACCAAGGGCATATTTTCAACTACTGATCCTTCTTTGTTTCCAATTTCTCATTCCAGTAACCAGTAGTTATCAATGCATCCTGATTGCACATTCCATAAATTTCAGACTGTAGTAGTTGGTAAAAATCTTCAATTTCTTCATCTTTCTCCTTAGTGGTTGGTGTGTAAATTTGAATAGATTGTATTTACTGGTATTCCTTGTAGGCGTATGAATATTATGCCATCACTGGCCGTGTTGTACTTCTGGATAGATCTTGAAATGCTCTTTTTAGTGATTAGTGCACAGCTATATTCATTGCAGCACTGTTTACAAAAGCAAAAAGATGGAAACAACCAAGATGCCCGTCAACAGATGAGTGGACAGATTATGGTATATTCACATAATGGAATATTACACAGTGATAAAGAACAACGATGAATCCATGAAACATCTCATAACATGGAGGAATCTGGAAGGCTTTATACTGAGGGAAATTAGTCACAGAAGGACAAATATTGTATAACACCATTTTTATAAGAACTCAAGAAAAGATTTAAACACAGTAGAAAACACTCTTCGATGGTTGCCAGTGTGGGAAGGGATGGAGAGGGTTTTCACTAATTAGATAGTAGATAGAATTATTTTAGGTGAAGGGAAGGACAACACACAATGCAGGGGAAGTCAGCACAACAGGACTTATCCAAAAGCTAAGAAGTTTCCAGGATACAACCAAACATTTTGAGGGACAGAGTAGCAGGGCGGAGGTCTGGGGACCATGGTTTCAGTGAACATCTAGGTCAATTGGCATAACAAAGCATATTAAGAAAACGTTGTGCATCTCACTTTGTTGAGTGGCATCTGGGGTCTTCAAAGCTAGCAAACTGCCATATGAGATGCATCAATTGCTCTCAAGCCATCTGGAGCAAAGGAGCATGAAAAACACCAAAGACACAAGGAAAATATTAGCCCAAGAGAAAGAAAGGGCTACATAAAGCAGAGACTCCATCAGCCTGAGACCAGAAGAACCAGATGGTGCCTGGCTACCACCAATAACTGCACTGAAAGGGAACATGGCAGAGAATCCCTGATGAAGCAGGAGAAAAGTGGGATGCAGACCTCAAATTCCAGTAAAAAGACCAGACATAATGGTCTGAGATGGAGGTACCCCAGAGGTCATGACCCCCTGACTGTCTGTCAGCCAAAACTAAAACCCATTCTTGAAACCAACTCTTCAAAGATTAGACTATAGGACCTAAAATGATACTGGTGAGGAGTGTGATTCTTAGCTTAAGTAGACACATGAGACTATATGGGCAGCTCCTATCTGGAGTAAAGATGAGAAGGCAGAGGGGAACAGAAGCTGGTTGAATGGACACAGGGAACACAGGTGGAGAGAAGGAGTGTGCTGTCACATTGTAGTGAGAGAAACTAGGGTCATATAACAATGTACATAAGTTTTTGTATGAGAAACTGACTTGGATTGTAACTTTTCACTTAAAGCACAATAAAAAAAAATAAAAGAAAATCTAGTATAGACTCATAAACAACTTTTATGACCTTCAGGAGATGATGCTTTTCTTCTAACTTTATATCCTAAGATTTGCTGAAGCAGTGCATCAGCTCCCATTGAGGAGCTGTATTTCTTCCTTGGGTGTTCTGTGCACAATAATGCCAAAGCAAACTTTCTTGAAGTCAGGTATCATTACCTGGATCTTCTGCTCAGAAATCCACGATGAATTATCATTCGCAATTACTAGCTACACAAAGTTATTTTAATTAACATATATATGCATATATATATATATATATCTTCAGTTTCTCTGCTATGCATTCCTTTCTACCCCCTCACCCAATTTCCAAAGTTCTAGTTAACCAGACCTTTTACCGGAGTGTCTATATGACATGGTGATTGTAGCTGCCATGACTCTGCTCAAGCTTTGCGCAAAGAAGAAGTGCATTCTGTCACTCTGGTTCCCTGATGCCCAGCTGACACAAAGTATTGCACACTGGCGCCTTCTCTTACTCATTTCTCTTTTTTTGAATTTTTTTTTTGTATTTAAAACTCAAGTTATATGATAATTAAGTAATAGAAATGTTATAAATTTAAAAAGAAAAAGTATAGAGAGTATAAAGAGATTAAGAATGAGAGCATGAGATGAGACAGTGAAAGATTTCAGGCCCTTCCCGCCTCCCTGTCACAGCTGGCAACCCCCAATAATCTTCGGTTTCTATAAATTTGCTTATTTCATATAAGTAAGATCATACAGTAGTTGTCTTTTTGTGACTAACTTTCTTCAATCAGCATCATGTTTTCAAAGCCTAGCAAGAAAGAATTTTCAAATTCCAACTATAGCTAACCTCAGTTTCTGCTATCATTCCCAGTTCTCCATCCTTTCTCCAACTAGTGTACCCCCTTTGTCTCTTCTGTTGCTGCCCCATTCTGCCTTTCAGTGGGTGAGCCCTGCTTTCTGCTCTCTCCTTGGTCTCTGTATCCCTCTTACACACTGCTGGCAGGTTCCGTCTCTGGATCTTGTCTCTGGAGCTTTCCCTCCATCCAACACACACGACCTAGCTCTATTTCTTTCTGGATCCTGAAGTCTACAGTCCTTCCCACATATTCACAAACATACACAGACCTTTAGGTTGACATAGGCAACCCACCCAGACACACCCGGTTAAGGTGGTTGTGTGCTGTCTATCTGAGGTTTCTGGCATCAGGTTCTCAGATACGGACATCTCTTTCTGCCTCACGCTGAAGGAGTTTCTCTAATAAGGATAAGGGCTTCTATTCTGAGAAAAGCAATTTTAATCCCGTACTGTAGCTTGGTTAAGAAGGGTACAAGAAAGAGGTATACATGTAAGAGTCTTAACTAAATATACGCATTCTTCTCTTAAGTATAACTTCTCCGTAAAACAGCCTTTCAGTAAAAGAGGTTGAAAGAGGTGAGCATTGCTCTCGTTTGAGTGCTTACACCCCAAATTTACTAAGAAAATCACCCTTATAGAAAACTTCTTTCAATGACGTCACACATTTATTATGAAGTTTCAGGGGAATGAGGTCATTTCTAAGTTCCAAAGGAACAAATTCATTGGAATTCAATAAATGTGGAATTAAAGAAAAATAACTTCTTAAAAAATGAACTACCATAAACAGTGCCACTTTACAATGGAGATTTTGTCTTCCACAGCAGTGCCCCCAAAAGGTGGTGGGTCTCTGGGGAAGAAGAAAGAAACCATGGGGTCTGCAGAGGTGGAGGATGTGGTGATGGAGAGGCCTCCAGGGGTCCCTATGACCAAAGCTTTGGGCTCACAGGTGAGAATAAGTACCCTGAAAGCTCAATCAAATCTACTCTCTATTCTCAGAGGTCTCTACCAGAGGAAAATGCCCAAGAGTCAACAACATCCCAAACAAAAAGTCAAAGCTCCAGGCACAGGAAGATTCCAAAACAATCCGAGAGCTCTTTTCCTTCATCTTCCACCAAGCAGACCTCTCACTCCTCTAGCTACGGGGCTACTTCAGAGAAGCAATGGGTCAGGTGTGCACATTTCACCCAGGTGCACACAGTCAAGGGGGTGGCGGTCGCCTGGCAGACCAAAACCTCCTTTGCCCCCGTGGGAAAGATGCCCCAGGTCTTTGAGGCCGAGCTCTCTGAGGAGAGCACCATCGGCTCTGCCCCCAGACTGGCCAACAGAGTCCCTGGTCAGCAACCTGGAGCCCTGGCAGGAGGGGCCCCAGACCTGTACCCAGGAGCCCACCGACCAAGAGGAGGAGCATGGGGAGAGCCCCCGCGCAGCCACCCCAGAGTGGCTGGTGACCCGTGAGCACGGCTTCCGCTGCGTGGCCTGCTGTCACGTGTTCGAGTCCCGGGAGGCCCTGGTTGCGCACGCGGCGCATGCTGTGAGCCAGGGCTTCAGCTGCCAGGTATTCTTTGAAGAGCTGCTGGAGAGGCGGCTGCCAAGCTCAGTCCAGCGCAGGCCCCAACGCTGCCACCAGCTGGCCAGGCGTTACCTGATGGCCTCCAAGAAGAGGGAGGTGAGGGAGAAGAGAGCGGTCTGCAGGCGCCTGGAGGAGCAGCTGGAGAAGCAGAGAGAAGAACTGAAGAGGCTGAGGCACCAGCTGGACAGGCTGCAGAGGCAGGCCAGGCCGCAGAAGGCACAGCACCAAGGCCAGAGGGGGAAGCGCCTAAAGACCTGCTAGCACCCTGGGACTAGGAGGAGCAGGGCCTTTGGGCTGGAAACCCGGGCCCTTCAAGAGAGACCTCCATTCAGGTTCGTTTAACCCAGCTTCCCTGGAAGATCCTACCCTCCTTCCCCTCTGATCACCAGTCTTCCACCCCAAGGGCACAAAGAGCTCCAGCCCAAAGGGGGATCTGGATGGAAGAAGCCCCAGATAGCTGACCGCAGACACCAGGTCCCCTCAGAGGCTCCCCTGGCCCAGAAGAGGACAGGACAGGCCTCATCTGGATGGTGAGATCTTGGGACCCTAAGGATGAGCACAGCATAAGTAGGGAAAGGGAAATGGGATTTAAGTGGGACTTGGGAGGCTAAGGGGGACCCTGTTGAGGTGTGATGGTGAAGGGGGTATCACTGAGTTCTTTGGAGGAGAAGGAATCAGAGAGATGGCAGGGTGTCAGGAAACCTGCCTGCAGGTGAGCAGTGGGCATAAAGCCCTAAACCAAGGACTCTGGGTCCCTTCCCAGCAGCATACAGGCAGAGAAAGAGGTAGGGCTTGGCAGGAGGAGAGGAGGGCCCGGTGAAGGAAAATGAATTCACCCCAGCCATGTCTTCTGGTCTCCTAGGGTGAATTTGGGGTTACGATTAGGAAGCATTGTTGTTGCCTCATTAGGGGAATGTAACTGGGAGGTGGTGTAGAAAAATCCCCCTGGGTGTTAACCATTTCTGGATAAGAGTTGATCCAGTGCTTGCAGGGTATTTCTTGTAGAGTATGTCCTCGGGTAAGGGGCAGAGCTTTGGAACTTTTTCATCTCCTTTAAATAAAGCTGTACCTTCTGGTTCTTGACACGTCAATAAATGTTGTTAATTTTTTTTTTTTTTTTCCTGTGGTCAAATCTGACCTGTCCCGAGGTCAAAGAAATGGAAGAAAAAGGCCCTCTGAGGTGAAAGAAGCAAAAGAGAGGAGAGGCTTCTGAACCTGGGGAGAACAGCGAGAACACAGGTGACCAGAGGTATGGATGGAAGAGGCAAATTCAGGCCCAGACTCAACAGTGGACAAAAAAGACCAAGTCTCAGTCACAACATCAAATCCCAGGTGTGGGGAAGCCCTGGACATGACAGGGATGCATCCATCTCTCTGGGCCATGAGACCGCAGAGGGCAGAGGAAAGGAGGGGGCAGGGCCTCTAGGATGGGCACCTCCATCCACAGTCTGTCCTGTGTGTATGCCTCAGAGTGACAGAGACAGCTCCTGTGAGGGAGAGGGTCACAGGCAGAGAAAAGCCAAGGTGTTCAGGCCAGGTAAATTCTGCAGTCTCCTAAGGATCCAAAACAAAAATCAGAGATTCTCAGAGGTATCAGGGTGGGAGGGGTTGGCATTCCCAGGCTGGGGAGAGGCTGGCTGGGGAGGTACTGCTTTCTGAAATCTTTTCATCAACATCTTCTTAAAAGCTACCTTCCCAGTTGATGTCCTCTTTTATGCTCTAGGCTCAGACCTCAAAGGGCCTCGAATGCACAAAGGCAGGTTATACACTGGGTCAAGGCAGGGAGGAGGTGGTACCAGCACATCCAGGAAAGAGAATTTTCTGGAGCGCCATGAGTTACCTAGTGAATCGCACATGGTGTCCAGCCTTCTACATTTAGCTGTAGACATGTGCTTGCAAACGTGTTTGGGGGTTAATTCTACTGAGTTCCCAAAATTATTTTTGGTCATTTCCAGTTATAGAGACCAGAAGAGCTCACTGGTTCCAAGAACAAGAAATCCACT
The DNA here is from genome assembly GCF_030014295.1 of Loxodonta africana. Taxonomy (NCBI): domain Eukaryota; kingdom Metazoa; phylum Chordata; class Mammalia; order Proboscidea; family Elephantidae; genus Loxodonta; species Loxodonta africana. Next base: position 12,556 of record NW_026975019.1, read on the forward strand.
GGATCTGATTATTACTGTCTGTGGTGTGCTCTCCTTCCAGTGATTAAAATCTTTTGTCTGTCATTATAGAAAATTTTCACCTATTTAAAATATCTAACGAAACACATTAAAATATACATGTATCTATAATGTTTATCAATTTCCAAAGTTCTGAAATTATTTTTTATTACATTTTCAAGATTACAGATTTGTATGACAAAAAAGTTATGTCAGGGTCCCACCCTCATATGTAATTTGCTCCCGCTCCCACAAGGTATCCAATGTTAATAGACACATGTGTCCTTTCCTACACCTCTCTGCAGGGACACATACACACAGTCACAGGTACACAAGTACATCTGCTGGGGTGTTTGCTTTTATGGAGACTTCGTCTCACTCTACCCACATTGCTCTCGCCCCTTCTTTCACTTGACATTCTACCTTGATTCTCTGTAAGTCATTAGATATGGCACTAACACTATATTTTGGGGTCTTTAACTTACATGAATAATTTAAATAGATGGTATCAACTCAGTACACTTTATCTGGACTTATATATGTTGTTGTTAAAAGCTATCAAGTCAGTTCTGAGTCACAGTGACCCTAGGCACCACAGAACAAAACTCGGTCCGGTCATTGCAATCCTAATAATCGTTGCTATATTTGAGCACACTGTTGCAGCCACTGTATCAATCTCATTGAGGGTCTTCCTCTTTTTCCCTGGACCTCTGCTTTACTAAGCATGATGTTCTTTTCCAGGGACTGGTCCCTCTTGATAAGATCTCCAAAGCCATCCTTACTTCTAAGGAATATTCTGGCTTTCTCTGCTCAAGACAGATTTATTTGTCCATACACAACACTACTAATACGGAAGCATTATCATCCATGCTTTTTAAGTCCACTCTTCCTGCATGTTCTAATTCTCCTCCCCCTGTTCTTTCCCACAAGTGAATCCAAGGTAATTCAGGTTAACAATGTGGTAAGTCGTTTCTCCTATCCTTGCTCAAACAAGCACACACAGACATACATGTATCCTCATCTTCTCATTTATACACACACATAAACATAAACAGGTATTCAGGCATATTCAAACAATTGATATTGTTTAACCCAGATGTGCTCATTTTATATACACTTCTCTGCACCTTGATTGTTTCAGTAATACTTCCATAATACTTCATAGAGATTTCTCCCACTCAACTACTACAACTCTTTTTCATTCTAAGGACTCCCTGTTTTATTGAGGATATAGCTTTACCATAAGTTCTCTATCATTCCACCATCAACGGACAAAGTTTCCTCATATTAATAATAACTATCCTTTCTATACTATAGGATTTGTTTCTGTGGAATAGACTCCACAGAGTGAGATTTCCAATTCAAAGAATGTTAAAAGTACAGAGCCACGGCCATGTCTTTCCCCTAGAGGCTGCCATAATGCACCTTTCCAGCCACGTCTCAGGGTATCCTTCTCCCCACAGCCCAGCCAGCCATAGGTGGTGCTGATTTTCCAATTCTGCCAGTTTCACTGGCAGTTTGATATTTTCTTAACTTGGACTATGTTTACTGGGCACGTGGATTTGCTCTGAATGAACTGTTTGAATTCACTGCTCATTGTTCAAGTGCTTAACTTTTATCCTTCTGTGTAAAATGGAAATTGTTATTAAGTCTTGTCATCTCCATTTCACATGATTTTCCAAATCTATCATTTGTGTATCACATTTTTGCAAGCTTTGTCCCCCAGAACAATCACTTGAGTCAGCACCATTTATTAAATAAATATAATTTTCTTGAAATGCTACCTTTGGAAGTTATTGTGACTTCTTAACAGATTTTCTGTTTCATTGGTCGACTTGTCAGCTTCTATGCTATATAATATCAATTTGTTCTGTTACCCGAAGAGATAGACACCTGTTACTATCCTGCTTTTTCATGTTTTACTTTGGTAAAACCGCCCTGGTTTTGCAGCGATTAAGTGCTCAACTGCTAATCCAAAGAAAGTTTGGCAGGTCGGACCCACCAGGTGGCTCCAAGGGAGAAAGACCTGGTGTTCTGCTTCCGTAATGATTACGACCTAGAAAACCCTATGGGGCAGTCAGATGGGATCGCTTTGAGTCAAAAATCGTCTCCAAGTCTTATAACAACAGGAATATTCTTTGTTATCTACTGTACTATTTGTAGCATATGATTACTGTATACAGTTCAAAACAACTATCTTAATATTCCGGCTAGAAATGCATTCCACTTATATATTAGTTTTAGGGACCTCCATTTAATTGACAAGACGTTCCATTTGAAAATATGGCATATTTTTTGCATATATTCAGGTTTCATTTTATGTACTTTAATACATTGTCTTCCCTCATAGAGGTCCTTTGCTGCTCTGGTTAAAACAATGTTTTGCTAAATATTTTACACTTTTGGACACAGTGTGGTACAGTCAAGTAGTAGGGGAAAGAGAAGGGTCTGCCCTTCCCACCCTTGCCAATTTTAGACCCTTATTCTATACTGGAGAGAAACCATTGATTTTGATGCATATGTCTTTTATGCAGGTATGTAACTATATCATCATTTTAAATATCTTTTAATACTTGTACTAGTTATTTAAATTTTCTAGTTCATTCCTTCACCTAAAAACTGTTGAGTGATACCAAAATTTTTGTCTAGTTCCAAATTTATCGGAATGGGTTTAATATTTTTCCATTTATCTCACACCTGATAAGTTTGGGGATTTGTTATGCACCAATAGATAACTAATACTCTGAGCTACTGACCTTTATGGTAATCTACACACAACTTGTTTCTGACAGTTAAGTACTTCCACCTGGCCTCTGTTCAGCTGGGATACCATGATTTACATTGCTACTAGGCAGCCCAGCCTCCACTAAAACCTGAGCCTATAGAGAATTGTTCTTGTTAGCTGTCATCAGGTCATTTCTGACTCATGACCACCCCATGTGGGCATAGTAGAAGTGTTCAATAGGGTTTTCAAGGCTGTGATCCTTTAAAAGCAGATCGTCAGGACTGTCTTCTGAGGTGCCTTTGAGTAGGTTCAAACCACCAAACTTTCAGCTAGTATAGAACACTTAACTGTTTGTGGCGTCCAGGGACCCCCTGCAAAGGTACATATTGGTAAGCTCCATGTTGCTGGTGCTCCCCTCAGCTCTACATTCCTTATTCTTTTAATGAAATGGGTGTCCTTCAGGACCTCCAAGAAATGGTCTTATAGAAGACTAACTCAGACATGCCCACATATTGGAGGCTTTTATTCCCTCTTCCAACACCTGACACAGTAGGTCTGGTATTTCGATTTCATAGAATGTGGGCCGCTGCCTTTTCCAAACTTCCAAAAGCAATCCCACAGCATATTAAACCCATTTCCAGAACCCTTGCTATGGCAATAAATCCTTGTCAACAAACAAAGTCTACATAAGAATTAGAGTGTTTCCTTGAATGGACAACATTTTACATGCCTCCATAAAGAAAATGCCTCAAGGGCAAAGTTTAAGAGTAAACCAAGGCATTTCCCATCACTCCTTACCTGAGAGGCTCTTCGTGAGGATTTCCTGACACACATGGCAAAGGATGTAGTAGACACTGCCTTCTTTTTTACCTCTTCCCTCCTAAACAAACAGAAACCTTTGCTAAGATGTCAGGTGTCAATTCCCAACTCCTCTTCTTATCCTGTATGTAAGTTCTGTAATGAGACCAGGACCCAGGCAGTATTTCCCATCTTTCAAAGTTTGGAGGTCCAGTGAAATCCTGTTACAAGTCACTAGATCAGCCCAGGAGCTGGAAGACTGAAATTCCTGGTCCTCTGACAAGTGGGAAGGGCAGGGTGGGATTGGGCAGAGCCTCCTTGACCATCACTTGCCCCAACAGGCTCTGGAGGCTGCTTCATGTTATAAGTCAAAGGCCCTTCCAGGCCAGTCGCATAAGAGCAGGGAAAGGCTTTTTCCATTGAAAGAAAAGATGGGCTCAGGAGCAGCAGGTTTGAGGCCATTCAGCTTCAGTCAGCTTTGCGGCTTCAGGACATCCTGGCCGCTGGTCACCTTCACAGCTGGGCCTTTATACCTTTTCACCTCTCTCCCATTTTTCTCCCAGTACCATGGGCTGTGGCTTCTGCTAGTTTCAAAGATTTCAGTGTTTCTGTAGCTCCTCGTCCCGCTCAGAGGAGGCAGGTTTGCAGGGTGTGAGGGACAAACCCATAGTGCTGCTTAGGTGTCCTTCAACAGAAACCCTCCTGAGGTGACAAGCTGTCCTGACTGATCCTGAGACCAAGACAGAGAGAAACTCAGTGAAAGGGTCATTGGCTTCTGCAAGTGTCAGCGCTCTCAGGGTCATGTCCTGGGGTCATGCCCAATTGCAGGAAAAATGAACTGACTCTGAACCAGTACACAGGCCCCGGAAGCCTCAGGGGGATTCTGTCTTAGTCTAACCCAGCACTGGGGAAATCCTCACGGGGTGGGAGCAGTGATATTCCTGGGATCTTTATTCTAAATTTTCAGAGCAGTTGATACAGTCTTGAGGTAGGAAAAGAGAAAGCTTGGGACCACAGGAGGGTGGTAAAAGAAGGAGCCTCTTATCACTCACTCCCTCTGGGGTCTTGTTCAGGTTTTTTTTTTAATGCAACTTGGGCTCCAGGCAGGCACTTATTGCTAAAGTTGTATTTCTCTGTTTTAATTTATGATATCTAAGTCAAATCTGGAGTCTGGAGCTCATTTTGATAATTCGTCTTTAGTCTGTGCAGACAAGAGTCCGCTCACACCCATAATGAGAGCAGAGGAAATAAATTCCTCTTGCTCCTCAAACTAAGAGTACCACACTTGGGGAGCTCTCCTAGGGCAGCGCAGGCGGTGAGTCCACTCTGGGGCCCTGGGAGGGGGATGGGGTGGGTGCCAGGCAGTGTGGCTTCTGTGGCTTCACCTTCTTCTCCGGGAAGTGCATCTTGAAGGCCTCCACATTCGGATCCTGACGCTAACCACAAGTTCCCACCCTTCTGTGTCCACTGTCTGGACCCAAGTCCTCACATGCCTCCTCTGTCCTCCTATCCCATCATATGCGCTGTGATCAGGCTCAAGTGTGTACCCTGGGTCTTGTCCTCTATGGCCTTATGCTTCCCCTAGTTCTGTTGGGACCTGCCAGCCTGGTGGGTCTGAGGTCCAGGTGGGGCTGGGTGGGCTGGGACTGTCACAAAAGGCTCCTGAAGCCAGCTCTTTCCTGCTCCCCGCCAGCTTGTGGCAGGGCTGCCTGGGACCTCGCGCCTCCCCCGGGTGCCCCTCTCTGAGCATCCCTGCTGCCCCCTCCCCTAGCTCTTGAGGCACCTTCTCTTGATGCACAGGTGCAACTGGGCACCTCACCGCACTGAACCCGAAGTCAGTTCTCAGCTAGATTATAGACCTGAACCTGAAATGCACAACCTTAAAACCACTAGAACCAATAACTTGTTGTCATCTAATCCATTCCAACTCATAGGAACCATAAAGGGCAGAGTAGAACTGCCCTATAGGGTTCCCAAGGAGCGCCCGGTGAACTTGAACTGCCAACCTTTTAGTTAGCAGCTGTAGCTTTTAACCACTACTCCACAAGGTTTCTTAAAACTGCTAGATAGGTGTGAAATGAAAAAAGAAAAAAAAAGGAAAATAAAAAAATTTAAGAAAAAAAACAATTACAGAATATGTAAAAGAAAAAAATAACAAAACAAAAAAACAACTACAAAAAAATCACATAATATGAGACTGTAACCTCACATTATGGAGTCAAGGAGGCTGGGTTGTATCTTTCTTTGTAAATAAGTCTTAGATAAGGGAATTGGTACCAGGAGTAGATACACACTCTCACTTCAGGAAAATGGAAAATCTGGGATTAATTGACCTGGATGAGGTGGAAAACAGTGATAACCACATAATATTTAAAGATGAAATCCTAACAGCCTAAAACATGCAGTGGAAATTTGTCTAAGTAAAGTAGCATCAGAAGAGGCCTTTAATCACTACACAAAATGGGTCAGTAGTTCAAGATCTCCCTACAAAGATGGAATCAACTCGATGGCCAACTGGTTTTGGGTTTGGTAGATCACTTTTAGGCAGGTTCCAGCAAACACGCAAAAAACAGATCATTTCAACCTTGTACACAGTCAATAAAGAAGAGAAAGCTATGAGATGCTCCCCAACTTGTTCCCTAAGGCGACTTTAATATTGATACCAAATTAGAAAAGGAAGGTATAAGAAGAGTTACAGGACAAGCACACTAAGCAACTGAGATGCAAAAATCTACATAAAATGCTGGCAAAGAAATCCAGCAAAGTATAAAGCACGTAATATGCGAGCATCAAGGGGGGTTATTGTCAGCATACAAGCTTGAGTGAACGTTAAAGATTTAATAATTTAATTCACCACATGTGTAGGTTAAGGAAGAAAAGACATAGGTTCACCTCAAGAGACGGTGAAAAAGCAGTGATAAAATCCAAACACACTGAGACATAAGAACTCTGAGCAAACATGGAACAGAAAAGGAGTTCCCGAATGTGGAAAACTACAACTCGCATGATAATTCCTGGTGAAATGTGTGACATTCTCTTTAAAATTAATTAGAAATAAAATAAGGATGCTTTCTCTCATTATTTCTATTAAATGTTTAACACTGGAGTACAAAAAGAAAAACATATAACTCTTATTATTCATAGATTATAGGAATGTCTCCACAGAAAAATTTAAAAACCATAGAAAATATTAGAATTAATATTAAAAAAAAAACTAGAATTAATATTAGTTAATCATAAATTTTTTTTTTTTATAAATACAAAGTAAAAAATAAAGTGAATGTCTATGCAGCAGCATCAAGGCAACTGTGTCATAGCTCTCTGAAAGCAGAGGACACTGACAGGGAAACAGCGGGATCCAGCTGGGCTAGACCACGGAGCGGAAAGCACTATTTTACACTGGGCTGGATTTATAAGCACAGGTATGTGTGTTAGTTACCTAGTGCTGCCGTAAGAAAAAAAAAAAAAAAAACACAATTGGGTGGCTTTAAAGAACAGAAATTTATTTTCTCACAGTTCAGGAGGCTACCTGTCTGAATTCAGGGCATGGCTCACGTCTACCTCAGCTTCTAGCAGCTTCCAGCCACCCTTTGTGTTCCTGGTCTTGTAGATGCATCTGCTCCATTGTCTGTCTTCCTCTGCCACTGAGTGTGGCTGTGTCTATTCTGCTGTTTTTATAACTCAGAAGGGACTAGGTTTAGGACCCACCCTACACTGCTATGGCCTCATTAATATAATTTTAAAATCCCCTATATCCAAATCAGGTCACATTTACTGGTACAGTGGTTAGGATTTCAACATACCTTTTGGGGTTACACAATTCAGTCCATAATAGTGCCCTCACCAGATACTCTGGACTGAGAATACTAGCGTGAGCAGTTGAGAGTGGTTCTATTTTTTTTTCTGCATTAGTTGTTTGTAACTTGTCTCAATGGTCACCCATATGAACTTTGGAGCAACTTTTATGAAGACCCTGACCAACCTTTTGTACCCATGTCCATTGTGTGGAAAAACACACAGACTCCCATCACTGAAGCCTTGGGAAATTCATTGATAAGTGTGGGGAATGGAGTTGGGACCAGAATTGTTTCGTGGCCTTGATAACATGGCATAGCTGTTAGATACCCACATGGAGATGTCAGGTAATAATACTAACAGCTAACACTTACTGAGTACATGCACTGGTGCCAGGATTCTTGTAAGGGCTTCTCCTTTCCTAAGGTATTTGTTCTGCATGATAGCCCTATGCAGAATGTATCATTATAATGCACATTTTATACATGAAGAGGCCGATACAGAGATTTAAGCTTCTATTTGAGTATAAGTCTGGACCCAGGAGGAGTTGAAATGGCTGGAGGTGTAAATCTCACATCCTCAGCTACAGACCGATGGCTGTGGACTCACTGAGGCATCTCAGAGAGAGGGTGTCAACACAGAGAGAGGACTAAACACCGAGCCCTAGGGCACCCTGACGCCTACAAGCTGGCCAGGTGAACCACAGCCAACAAAGCTCTCTGAAGGCCAGTGTGGTTCCTGGAAGGTGGTCTGTCCTTTCTCTAGGCCAAATTTCCCCACTGCCCCTCCCACCTGCACTGGCTTGTCCCCTTCCTAATGGCAGGGACAGTGTGTAACTTTCACCACTGCCCAAGATTCCAAGGTTACAATAACATTGGTATGGAAAGCAGAATGATGGAGTCAGGAAGCCTGGTGGTCACATGCAACCAGTTGGAAACAGAAAAGAGCAAATAAAGATGGGGAGAAGACCGTGAGCCAGAGGAGTAGGAGAAATGAATATTTCCTGAGTGCTAAGTAAGGCTGGGCGTCTGCTAGTGGCATGTAGTTCCTCATTTAAACTTCAGAGGGACACAATTAGTGGAATAGACATTGCTATCCACTTTCATCATGCAAACATTTTATTATCTTTAATTTTAACAGTAACTTCTTACAAAAACAAATGAGAAAATAGAAAAGAGTACAATAAAATAAAAAAAGAAAACATCTCATCAATTCAGTACTATCATTTTGCCTCAGCAGCTACACATTTTTGTTGTTGATGTAAATATAACATACAACCTTTGCCAAGTGAACGAGTTGTACAGGTGTACACATTATTGACAGGAATTACATTAATCGGCTGTGCAACCCTACCCTTAATCTGTGTGATTTTTCCATAATTGTAAACAGAAACTCAGTTTCCATATGCAATAAAAAAAAAAATACAATAACACCCCTTTATTCCCTCCCTCCTGCCCCTGGGAACCCCTATGAACTTTCATCTCTATACATTTGCCTGTTTTTGTAAAAGGCATGCTTTTTAATTTGAAAGTTCATGACAAGCTACAAGGGTGAATTCATGTGGAAGCAGAAGTTATTTGCAATACATACATCCTACTACAAACTTGGTTCTAAAATATGCAAAGGATGATTCATAAAGAAAAAAAAGAATTCAATAGAAAGACAAGTAAATACTTGAACGCTCTCTAAAAGATTTCTGTATGGCCAACATCCATATGGAAAGGGACTACATCAGTTATCAGAGGAATTCTAATAAAAGCTCACAATGTGATCCTAAGCCTGCACACCAGAATGGCTAAAATAAAAAAATAAAAAAAAATGGAAATACCAACTATTTGGTAGAACATGGAGCAACTGGAATTCTAATCTACTGCTAGTGAAAGTGTAATTTGGTACGACCACTTTAAAAATGCTTTGGCCATATCTACTAAAGCTGTGAACATCCGTATATCCTATGACCCAGCAATTCTACTTCTAGATACATACCCAATAGAAATGGGTACATATGTTCACCAAAACACATAAGTCTAACCATCTGCTAAGGAATGAACACCCTCCTTCTGAATGCCTAACTTTTGTTTTTAATTGTTCTTTAGATGAAGGTTTACAGAGCAAAGTAGCTTCTCATTAAACAGTTAGGACATATATTGTTTTATGACATTGGTTACCAACTCTAAGACATGTCAACACTCTCTCTTCTTGACCTTGGGTCCCCTATTACCAGCTTTCCTGTCCTCTCCTGCCTTCTAGTCCTTGTTCCTGGGCTGGTATGCCCCTGGAGTCTCATTTTGTTTTATGGGCCTGTCTAATCCTTGGTTAAGGGTGAACCTCAGGAGTGACTTCTTTATTGAGCTAAAAGGATGTCTGGGGGTCATATTCTCAGGGTTTCTCCAGTCTCTGTCAACCTAGAATTCTGGGGTTTTTTTTTTTTTTTTTTGAATTAGGATTTTGTTCTATATTTTTCTCCAGTTCTGTCCTGAATGCCTCACTTATAAAGCACTATTCTCATCTGTTCTAAGGTGATGGCCATATATAATGATAAGCTTATAAAGAAAAGTCTAGAGCTTTCTGTGAAATGCAGCAGCAAATCTCTAGAGGCTCATGTTCTTATAGCTTCTGTTCCCTCTGGAGCTACTGCTTCTGTCTGTCCTTCTGCTGGGCTGCACCACATGGAACCAGTTATAAAATTCAACCTCATCTTATAAATTCACAGGAGTCCTACTCACACAAAATTTTTATTGGCTATGAGAACAGGTGTGTAGATAAGGTATACAAGGGATTTCTATTGTAGCAAAGCAAAACCTTAAAATGAAATGGCTGGGAATGGCGGGCCTCCTTCTGTAAAAATGCTTTTCTACATGGAATATGGGAAAATGCAGTTAAGATATGGCTTATGCAGAAAGGCAAAACGGAGTGCTTGCAGCAATTTGGTAATCATTTAGATCACCTGTAAAAATATTTTCATCCTTTTTCTCATAGCTTACAGGAAATGAAATTCCAAAAGGATCGCATATTTAAAAGTAAAATACGTCACCATACAAATTTCAGAAGAAACTATGAGAGGTTTTGTTTTGCTTTTTGTTGGTAAAAGAGAAAGATTTTCTAAAAATCCCAAAGCTGTGAAGGCTCAAACTGGTAAGATACAGATATAGATGTTTGGCATATGAAAAACTATATGAAGAAAGCAAAAATACAGGCAAAAATCTGAAGAAAAATTCATAGGCTAAGGATTTGGAAGATACAGAAATGGTCAATAATCACATGATAAGAAGCTCAACCTCATTAGTCATTAGGGAAATGCGAATCAAAACCAAAACACACTATTATTTCAAAACCACTGAGATGGCTCAAATCAATAGGATGGACAACACAAGTGGTGAGGATGGGGAGAAACTGGAACCCTCATACATTGCTGGTGGACATGTAACATGATCCAATCGCTTTGGAAAACAGTTAGGTGCTTGTTCAGAAAGTTAAACATAGAGTTAGCATGCAACATAGCAATCCCACTCCTAGGTATGCATCCAGGACAACTGCAGCATGTTCACATAATAACTTACAAAAGAATTTTCATAGTAGAATTATTTATAACTAGCGAAAATGTGGAGAGAATCCAAAAGTCATGAACTGATAAACTGTGGTATACTCATAAAATGGAATATTACTCAGCCATTAAAAGGCATCAGGTACTAATACACGGCAGTATATGGACAAACCTTGAGAACGTTATGCTAAGTGAAAGAAGCCAAACAGAAATGACTGCATGGTACATGATTCCATTTACATGAAATATCCAGAACAGACAAACCAACACAGACAGGAAGTAGATTAGCAGTTGCTATGTCTTGGAGGAAAGGAGTAATGAGATGACTACTAATATGTAGGGCGTTTATTTACAGGGTACTGAAAATATTCTGAAGCTAGACAGTGGTGATTGTTGCACAACTCTGTCCATACACTAGCAACCACAGAATTGTGCACATTATAAAAGGCAATGTTATGGCCGGTGAATTATATCTCAATAGAAATATTTGTGACTCCCGAAAGACTAACATTTCAGTTAAATATATAGAACCCATAAATCAGTAGGCGAAAAGAACCCATTTTACCATATCTCTCTCCAGCCAAAGTGAAGGGGGTACATTCTATTAATACATCTTATTTTTTTATCTCTTCATGAACAAGTTCTGTTCTCATTATACATAACTAGTCTCCATTTCTAATCATACATAACTAGTCTCCATTTCCTTATGTCAGTTTTCAGTTTTCACTATTGTAACTACATAAACAGAGCACTTCCATGGTTTTTATAAAAACCCACCCACTCATTCAATCAGACATATCATTTTTGGAAGCTTCTTAGGTGCCAGAAACTAGGACACTCTGACCAACACAGCAGACAAGGTCCTGCCTGCATGGGCCTTCTATTTTTGTGGAGCACTCAGATGATAAACCAGCCAAACAGTATGTAATGTTACCTAACATCAGGAGGGAGGCGTATAATTTTGGAGGTGTCCCAAGCTGTGTCTCTCTCATGAAGAGTTCCCTCTTGCCTCTGAACCCAGTGGAAAGTAAACACTTTGAAGGAACTGTGAGGTCAGTAAGTGTGAAAAAAGACATTTCATTTCAGTTTCATTTGGTTGGTTTTACCTGCTATGCTGTCAACATTTTTTTAAACACTATCCTGCAGCTGACATCAACCAACCCCCCAAAAAACAAAAACAAAACCCGATGCCATGCAGTCGATTCCGACTCACAGCGACCCTGTAGGACACAGTAGGGTCTCCAAGGAGTTCCTCATCTTAGGACACAAATAATGGACATAAATAATTCCTGCTTATGAGAATCTGAAAGTTGTTCACTGTGGATGTGTGAGGGATTCAGTAACACTTGCAGAGAGTCCATGTGGGTGTGGTGCTCAAGTGTGAGCACTGGGGGAATTGGACCCCATGTGCACTTTGCATCCTTCTGGAGATTATGATACAACAAACATTCCCTCTTCATTGTCCTGCATCTTGTAAGAGAACAGAGGGAATTGTTAGGCAGAACCATTTGAAAATGCATGGCAAGAAATTTTATTGAAACATTAAATTCAAAATAAAATCTTCCTATGTTTTTCAACCTTCCCTACCTCATTTCAAGAGGTAACTGGACTCACAGAGTTAAAGCCCTGAAACTTCGAGACTCTGAAGAGTCTGTTGTAAGAGTCTCAGCTCATTGCAGTAATCACATTGAGTGAACTGGAAACCAAGGGAAGAGTGGGAGTCAGACAGCAGAGACCTACACATTGGGAAGGGGTGAGGCCTGCTTCTTGATAATGCCCTGGGCTAGGTGGCAGCACCTCAAAGGGTAATGCAGGCACACAAGTAGACAAACCACGTTACGGTGTTCCCAGCCCTGCCAAGGTTCTCATGCTCCATCTGAGAATGGAAGCAGCAGAGACAATGCTTCTAGAGAGATCACCCACATAGGCTGAGGCGATGGGTGTGTTAAAGATCTCCAAACCTTGGTCCTTCTTTAGACCCCGGGGTACCTAGAAAATAAACCAACACCAAATATACCCCTGCAAAGAAGTAAGGTTAAAATTTTACCCCAATTTTGTAAGCCGAGAGCTCTGAGTTGGAATTCAGTTTATTTAAAGAAATATCAAGTTTTCTTGCACACATGAATTTGTGCTGATTCACTTACAATTCATATTCTTCATTCATCCACGAAGTCAGCAAATATTTACACTATAACAGCTATACGTGAGACCCTATGGCAGTTGCTCTTGATGATGAAATGACTCAGAGAATTTCCCTCAATGCCTGGTGAGAGAAACAGCCAAGTTAACAGTTGTATCAGTCATATATTGCTGTGTAACAAATGACCCCAAATTGTCGTGTCTTAAAAGAGCAACAATTTACCAGCTCACAATTTTTCAAGTTGTCAGTTTGGAGCTCTTCTGATCTGGGCCAGCCTCAGTGGCTCACAACACGGCTTCCTCATGTGTCTACAATTTGCTTCCAGGTAGCTGGGAGCCAGTTCATAACATCAAGTCAGTGAAACCGCTAGATCCTCCCTCCATTGGTCTTCCATCATCTAGCAGGCTGGCCTGAGTATGTTCCCATGAGTTCTTATGGTTTAAGAGCAACAAAAGGGAAGTCTCAATGTAAAGTCTTTCAACTCTCTCATTTTATCAGGTTTTCTACCATCCCAATGTCCAAAACAATAACGTCAGCCCCAACTGAGGGATGGAGAAAGACTCCTACTGCTAATGAAAGGCGCTCCAGAGTCTCATAGAAGGCATGGGCACAGAGAGAGGATAAATGTGTAGACATTTCTTACATCAACCACAAAAAGTAAATGCAGTTGTGTTTTATGCTGTGGTAAAGGGTTTTGCAGGTACAATGGAGTAGGGAGCAAGAAGTGAACAAATCTACCAGGAGGATATTTAGGGAAGTGATGTCTGACCAAGTTGAGAATATGATTGGATAGTTAAGGGGTGACAAAAGGCCCGGGTCCAGGAAGCCCCATGTCTTCTCCAGAGAGAAGTCTGAGGAGACAGGCTGAAGCCACTGAGGCATTTGGTACATTTGTGACCAGATGCAGATCATCTTTTGTTCTACTGTTTTCCAACCACTCGTCCCTATTTATAGTTTGGAGTCATACAAGAGTAGACCCTAGCATTTCCCTGTTGAAACTTTTATTTTCCTCTGAGAAGTCATCACCACCCCAAAGTTCTTAATTGCTTCCTCAAATGCTGTCTCCATTTACCAGCTCCTTTTCTATATGGGCTCCAGAGTGAAAGCAGAGCCTGGAAGATGCAGAGGTCATGGACTTTCCCCAACTCAACTCCTAAACCTCCCATTCTGGCTGACCACAAATTCCTGAGTCTTAGCATTTTATGGTGAGCTCATAAGCCCAATCTGTTCCAATGGGGTCAGTTCTCTTAACCACCATGCTTCACCAGAGAGTAGACCATAAGATGGAATGGGAGAGAAAATCTTCTAGTCACGGGGAAGAGCCTGCGTGAAGCCTCAGAGGCTAAGGAGACCTGAGAGGTGTTCAGAGTGGACATTGTATGACCAGGGCTGGAGAGACATGATTCCAAGAGAGTCAAATGAGAAGTTTTGGAGAAATCAACTCCTGGTCACACTGTAACGATTCCCTGTACTCTCTCTCTCCCCACCAAGGGATAGTAACGACATGGAGTGCAGAGAAAAGTTGCAATTCCTTTTTTATATCTAAGCCCCCTTTTCCCAGTCTGGGACTGGCAGTATTCAAGCTCCTACTTGAACTGTTTCATATTTTTCTTTTTGCTGTGTTTCTATTTAAAGTGGGCCCATGGAACTGAGCAATGTCAGGAATGATGTCACACAGGGTTATGGAAGCCATGCCGTTCATGCTGATCTCACCTACTTTTTTGGAGAGGGTGTCGATCTGAGATCCTGTGGGAGAGCACCTGGAACTACTCTATCACAGAAATTCTGGGCTAAACCGGGGTCCCCCAGTCACCAAACGGTCATGCATCATGAAGAATTGGGAAAAGGGATAAAGATCCTTCAGAACATCGTTATGATTGGACATCTTCACCGAGAGAGGATGAAACAGTGATACAGAAGGAAGAGGCCTTTCTCTAAGACTCTAGATAAGGGTGAGAGGAAAAATTGTCCCAGATTGATGTGTGTTATGGAACAAAGGGTCTGGTTTCCACCAGAAAAGAGAGCCATGATAGGACAAGATGAAGGAATTGGGAATGGATAAGGTCATAAGAAGGAGCGTCCTGAGAAAGCATTTCCTGTCATTTGGTGGGCAATTAACCAAATTCTTATATCAATAAGAAATGTAGGAATAAGTGAGGGATCAAGCTACAGAATTCATTGGGAGTTCGAGAGCTTTCCAGGCACTCTGTTGTTTAGGATCTGTACCTGGTGGAAAGGCAGGAAGCCAGTGCATAACTAGGGCAGAGAGTATAGGATGGGGGAAAGGGTGGTTAGAGAGAAGCGTACTTATTATATTTTCTAATGACATGATATTAATGTACTATGTGAAGAATTAAGAAAATATCTCAGGAGGTTCTGGGAGTGAGAAGTTGAAGGAGCCCAGAGCCCACATCATTGAGGGCAGAAGATGGCTTGCAGACTCCTCCCCTAGATTCAGGAACTCCCCTTCTCCTCCTATGTCTTCTCCCCACATCTCCCGAAGGGCCTAAAAAACTCTCACAGCAAAGAGAGCTATAGGATAGAATTTTTTTACATTCCTACTTTTCTGAACCTGAATTTTGTCTAGAATCTTTAATTTGCCACTCCTTTCAGGGCAGTTTTGTTGCCCTCTCCACTACCATTATTTTTGCTACCCCCCACCACTACTGTAGTGCTGCCCTCCACTGGCCCTATTTCCTTTTGCTTCCTAGGTTTCTAACTGGCCTCTAAAACCCTCTTGAGAGATCCCCTGCTGCAACTTTTGTCACGGAGTTTGCACTCCACTCCCAAGATGCTTCCATCTCTTTCTTCCTTAACTCGCCAATCCTACCTTCATACTCAGAAAAATACAGACCCTTATGTTGACATATACAACCCACCCACACACACAGTTGATGTGGTTGTGTCTTGGCTACTGAGATTTGTACCATCGGACTCTCAAATATGGACATCTCTTTCGGCCTCACACTGAAAGAGTATTTCTCATAATGACATGGTGAGAGCTTTCTGTTCAGGGAAAGGCAATCTTAAAGGAGAAGCTTTAAATTATACATAAATATACAAATTTTCCTCTACGTATAATTCTTTGAATAACAGGTCTTCCCTTAATGGCCACATAAACCAGAGACGCCATCAGCCTGAAACCAGAAGAACTAGGTGGCGTGCAGCTACAGTCAATAACTGCCCTGACAGAGGATACTTGCAAGTTATAAAAATGATGGTACCCTCTAATACAGCCCTTATACTGAAAGAAAAGACCAATATGAATGTCAGAGATACTCTGAAACTTGCTCTTGAACGTAAAGTAGCTAAAGGAAATGAAAGAAATGATGAAGTAGAAGAGCTGAAGAGAAGATTTACAAAGGGCGGCTCGAGAAGACAAAGTATGATAATGACATGTGCAAAGACTTGGCGTTAGAAAAACAAACGGGAAGAACATGCTTGGCATCTCTCAAGCTAAAGGAACTGAAGAAAAAAATCCAAGCCTCGAGATGCAGTAGTGAAGGATTATACAGGCAAAATCTTGAACAACACAGGAAGCATCAAAATAAGATGGAAAGAATACACAGGGTCACGGCACAGACACACACACACACAAAAGCATGGGTCGATGTTCAACCATTTCAGGAGGCAGCATGTCATCAAGAACTGATGGTATTGAAGGAAGAACTCCGAGCTTCACTGAAGGCATTGGCAAAAAACAAGACTCCAAGAACTGACAGGTACCAATTGAGATGTTTCAACAAACAGATGCAGCACTGGCTGAATAATTTAGCCAACCGACTGGAAGAGATCCATGTTTGTGCACATTCCAAAGAAAGTGATTCAACAAAATTCAGAAACTATCAAACAATATCATTAATATCAAAACCCAGTACAATTTTGCTGAAGATCATTAAAAAGAAGTTGCAACAGGAATTCAAGTCAGATTCAGAAGAGGATATGGAATGAGGAATATCATTACTGATGTCTGATGGATCTGGGCTGAAAGCAGAGAATACCAGAATACCAGAAAGATGTTTCCATGCATTTTATTGACTATGAAATGGCATTATACTGTGTGAATCATAACAAACTATGGGTAACACTTCAAAGAACGGAAATTCTAGAACACTTAAGTTTGCTCATTTGAAACCTGTACATAGACCACGAGGCAGTTTTTCAGAGAGAACAAGGGGCACTATGTGGTTTAAAATCAGGAATAGTTTGTGTCAGGGTTCTATCCTTTCATCACATTTATTCAATCTGTATGCTGAGCAAATAATCCAAAAAGCTGCACTCTATGAAGAAGAATGTGGCATTAGGTTTAGAGGAAGATTCATTAACAACCTACGATATGCAGATAACACAAACTTGGTGAAAGTGAAGAGGACCTGAAGCACTTAGTGGTGAATATCAAAGACTACAACCTTCAGTATGGGTTGCACCTCAACATAAAGAAAACAAAAATCTTCACAACTGGACCAATAAGCAACATCATGATAAACAGAGAAAAGATTGAAGTTATCAAGGATCTCATTTTATTCGGTTCCCCAGTCCATGCTCATGGAATCAGCAATCAAGGAATCAAATGATGTATTGCAAATCTGCTGCAAAAGAACTCTTTAAGCTGGTGACAAGCACAGATGTCACTCGGAAGGCTAAGGTGTGCCTGACACAAGCCATGACATTTTCAAACGCCTCATACGCATGTGAAAGCTGGACAATGAATAAGGGAAACCGAAGAAGAAGTGCTGCCTTTGAATTATGGTGTTGGTGAACAATATTGAATATACCATAGACTGCCAGAAGAACAAACAAATCTGTCTTGGAAGAAGTACAGCCAGAATATTCCTTACAAGCACAGATGGTGAGTGTTTGTCTCACATACTTTGGACATGTTATCAGGGGAGACCAGGCCCTGGAGAAGGACATTATGCTTGGTAAAGTAGAAAGTGAAAAAGAGGAAGACCCTCAGTGAGATGGATTGACACGGTGGCTGCAACAATGGGCTCTAGCATAATAACAAGTGTGAGGATGGCACAAGACTGGCCAGTGTTTTGTTCTGCTGTATATAGGGTCACGATAAATTAGAACTGACCTGATGACACCTAACAACAACAATACCCTGTTCAGCTCACTGCCTGTCTCTTAGTTTGCTGTACTGTGGTGGTTTGGATGTTGCTATGATGCTGGAAGCTAGGCCACCAGTATTTTAAATACCAACAGGGTTATCCATGGTGGACAGGTTTCAGTGGAGCTTCAAAACTAAGACACACTAGGAAGAAAGACCTGGAGATTTACTTCTGAAAATTGGACAATTAAACCCTTACAGATCACAAGAGAATACTGTCCAATTCACTTGCTTTGGACATGTCATCAGGAGAGATTAATCAGTCCTAGAGGAGGATATCATGGTTGGTGAAGAAGAAGGCCAACAAGGCTGTAGGAGACCCTTGGTGAGATGGACTGGCACATTAGCCATAATGATGGAATCTAAATTGCTGGCACTTGTGAGGATGACACAGGACCTGGCAACCTTTAGTTCTGTGGTACCTAAGTTCACCATTAGTCGGAGTCACCTCAATGGCGGCTAGCAAAAAATTACTGTTTGAGAGGAGAACTGAGATATGAACTTGATACAATATACCAAATATTAAAATGTTCAAAGATCTCATGTTTACTATAAAAGAATAGGAATTGAAAATACAACTTTCAAATCTCTAGAAGGAAAAAGAAAGTAAGAGAAATTTCATCATTCCAATAAAAAAAGAAACAGGAAAAGCAGAATAATAATAATAAAAAAAAGAACAGTGAATATGAAGTATAATATTGGAATTATGTCTAAATGTATGAGTAATAGCAAGAAAAAGGGATTAATACCTAAGGAAAAAACATGTACACTCAGCTTAGACTTGCAAATCCACCCATATCTTATTTATAAAAGAAAGTTAAAACATAATGTTAGAAACTTTTAAATTATGTAAATGAAGAAATTTCTACTGTCTAATGACTACATGAACAACCCTCTGCCAGATACTGTTGATACAGAAATGATTAAGAAAAGATTCCTTGCAGTCTGGTGAGAGAAACAGCCCAGTTAACAAATCAGTTATCAATTGCTGTATAAGAAATGACCCAAAAATGAAGTGCCTTAAAAGAACAAGCAGTTACTTCGCTCACAGTTTTGCGGGTTGGCAGTTTGGGGTTCTTCTGGTCTGGGGCAGACTCAGCTGCTCTCGGCTGGGCTCCCTCATGTATCGGGAATCAGCCACCATGTCAGCTGGCGGGCAGAGGGCCTGAAATCTTCTCAGCTGGATTCTCTCTCTAATGGTCTCTTGTCATTTATTAGGGTGCCCTGGGATGTTCCTATGGGTTCTCAGTGTTTGAAGAGCAGCAAGAGGGCAAGGAGGAGCCCTGGTGGTGCAGTGGTTAAGGGCTCAGTTGCTAAAGGAAAGGTAATCAGTTTGTACCCACCAGCTGCTCTGCAGAAGAAAGACATGGCACTCTCCTTCTGTAAAGATTACAGCCTTGGAAACCCTATGGGGCAGTTCTACTCTGTCCTTCAGGGTCACTATGAGTTAGAATATACTTGAGAGTGATGGGTTTCGTTTTTGGTAAGAGAGCAAGTCACGATGTGTCTAATTATATTCGGTCTCTGCTTCTATTGGTCTTTGTACTGTCCCAAAGGCCAAAGCAATCATAGATCAGTCCAAATTCAAGGAGTGGAGGAAGAATCTTGCTCTTGAGAAAGGGAGCTGTAGGTCATATAATATGTATGGATACATACATATTAGAACATGTGGCCATTTTTGCTATCCATCACAACATGTAAATGCAATCAAGTTTGTCCCTAGTTGTGGCAGAAGCGTTTCTTAAATACAATAGAGTGTGGAGCAGGGTGGGAAATTCTACCAGGTGTAGGGTTGGAAAGGCTTCCACCAGGAAGTGATGCTTGACCTAAATTGTGAAATACGAGTGGATGGTTAGGAGATTTTCTTTTTTTTTATATTTCCAACCACTTGCCCACATTCTACCATCTGTCGTCACACAAAGCGAGCCCTCTGCTCCCATGTTGACATCTTTATTTTTCCTTCAAATCCTCAGGCTCTCCTCTACCTACCAAGCACAACTTCCCAAACCCTGCCTTAAAATGTTTCAACAATTTGCTTCTTCCTTTTCTAATTGCCCCCTGGACAAAAAAGGAGATCAAGCAGAGGACAGTGGACCTTTCCCCGAGGGCTCTCCTAAGCCTCCCAGGCAGGTTAACCAAAGACGTCCGGAGTCTCAGTGCTTTTCTGTGATGATGTAATCCTACCCTTTTTAGTGGCTCCAAGGGAGAAGCGTGTGGACAGGCCAAGAGGCTTCACAGGGTTGAGAGTCAGGAGGTCAAGAGAGAGTGGCCTAGACACCACCACTGAGTGATGGTACCTCCAGGCAACAGACCAAAAACTCCATTCTGCACGGATAGCTACGAAGGGTGAGTCTTTTGGAAGAGTTTTCTTTTATTTAATCAATAGATATATATTGGGTATCTCCTATGGGTGGGGTTCTGTCTCACTTTCTGGGACTGCCAAATATGAGGCAGACCTCGTCTTTGTCCCCAAGTTATTTACAACACATTTGGAAGACACAAATTGGAAATTGAGCATCTCCTATGACTCAGTGCTATGATGGAGGATTACTAAAAGATTACTAGGTCCTCTGAATACATAAACCAGAAGCACAGACTGGGTACCTTGGAGGAGGAACCAGTCAACAGGAAGGGAGAGAATGTCTACTAGTCAGAGGGAACAGCCTGTGTGAAGCCTAAGTGGCAAAGGAGGCCTGAGAGGTGTTCAGAGTGGACATTGTGTTTCTAGGGCTGGAGACATTTGATTCAGGGCCAGAGAAGAGGTTTGGGAGAAATAGCGACTCATTATACTCTTCTATTTCCTCAACTCACAGTTTCCTTCCTCTTAGATGTTGACTTCTTTAAGTGAACATTTCAATTCATTTTTAAGATATAATTTCCCTCCTCCCAGCCTCCTAGCCTCTCCCACAACAGTTGCCATATTTTTTCCTAGTGCGGTGTTTAGATTCAAACTGGGCCCTTGGAACTGAGCGATGTCAGCGATGATGTCACACAAGAGTTACTGGAAACCTTGGTGCTCACTCAGATCCCAACTGCTCTTTGTGGGTCTGAGGTCTCCTGTGGGAGAGCGACTTTGGATACCAAATTACAAACGGTTCTGCCTAAATCAAGGTCCCCAACTTGTGAGAGTTTGGGACATCATCTCTACGTGGGAGGAGGAGAAACATCTTGCCGGTGACCATCCTTCCTGGTTTATCTTCACCCAGCCAGAATGGAGCGGCAATACATGAGGAAGAGGCCTTTCTCTAAGGCCCGAGGTAAGGGTGGGAGGAAAATTCAGTCTGTGCGATGGGTGCTGGGCAGCAAGGGGTTTGATTCACCCCGGAAACAAGGACCACAAGGGATCACCGAGGCTTTCACCTGAAAAAACTTCCTGTCAATTAGTAAACAGTAAGAAATTATAGTGTGAATAAATAAATGAAGGAATAAATATGTGAGTGAAGTATAGAATTCTACTCTCATCTGAGGGGCTTTCCATAACAGTAGCAGACAAGTCAGATTTGTGAACTCTCCTGCTTTGTTAGCGGAAAGAACGCAGGTGGGCAACTGGGGCAGTGGGTATAGAACCAGGGAGAAGTGTGGTTACAGAGACTTGTACTTCATTTTTTCAGGAGAATGAATTAATATATCATGCAAATTAAAAAAATATATCAAATTTATCAGGAGGTTTTGGGAGTGGGTGGTGTGATGGAGCACAGTACGACACATTCATTCAGAGTTCCCAGTCAATGTAAGCTGCCACAGTCCTCAGCCTGGACTCAGGCAGAAGAAGGTCCAGGAAGGCCCTGCCCCTCTAGCTCTAGGGATTTCCCTTCTCCTCCAAGGTCTCCTGACCATCTTTACCGAAGGGTTTAACATTTCTTCTAGGTAAAGACAGCTATAGTATAGATCGTTTTTTTTTCTCTTGTAATTGCAAAGTTTTATTTTTTTTAATTGTGTTGAAAATATACATAAAACATAACTGAATAATTTCTAATGTATGAGTCAGTGATACTCATTACATTCTTCAAGTCATATAACCATTCTCAATACCTTTCTCCAAACTTTTCTACAACCATTAACATAACCTCAATGCCCCAATGGAAAAACTGCCCCTTCCCCCTGCCCACAACTGGCAACGACCAATAATCCTTGCTTTCTATATATTTGCTTATTTCATATAAGTCAGATCGTATAGTATTTGCCCTATACTTAGGGCAAATACTAACTTATTCCATTTAGCATGATGTTTTCAAAGTCTAGCAGGAAAGAATTTTAAAATTCCAACTATAGCTAACCTCAGTTTCTGCTATCATTCTTAGTCATCCATTCTTTCACCGACTAGTATGCCCCCGCCTTGTCTTCTTTGTTGCTGCCCCATTCTGCCCTTCAGTGGCTGAGCCCTGCTTTCTGCTCCCTCCTTGATCTCTGTATCCTTCTAACCAACTGCTGGCATGTTCCATCTCTGAATCTTGTCTCTCTCTCAAGCTTTCCCTCCATCCAACACACCCGACCTAGCTCCATCTCTTTCTGCATCGTGAACTCTGCAGTCATTCCCACAGATTCAGAAACATACACAGACCTTTAGGTTGACACAGACAACCCACTGAGACATACACAGGAGAGGAGGCTGTGTGTTCTCCATCTGAAGTTCTCGCATCAAGGTTCTCAGATACGGCCATCTCTTTCTGCCTCACTTCATCTACTAAGGACTGGGCTTCTATTCCGAGAAAAACAATTTTCATCTTCTACTGTGGCTGGGTTAAGAAGGGTGCAAGGAAGAGGTAGACATGTAAGAATCATAACTAAATATACACATTCTTCTCTTTACGTATAACTCCTCTATAAAAAGCCTTTCAGTAAAAAGAGGATGAAAAGAGGTGACCATTGCTCTGGAGTGTTTACCCTCCAAATTTACTAAGAATATCACTCACATACAAAACATCAAGTCACACATTTATTATGAAGCTTCATGGGAATGAGGTCATTTCTAAGTTCCAAAGGAACAAATTCATTGGAATTCAATAAATGTGGAATTAAAGAAAAATAACTTCTTAAAAAATGAACTACCATAAACAGTGCCACTTTACAATGCAGACTTTGTCTTCCACAGCAGTGCCCCCAAAGGGTGGTGGGTCTCTGGGGAAGAAGAAAGAAACCATGGGATCTGCAGAGGTAGAGGATGTGGTGATGGAGAGGCCTCCAGGGGTCCCTATGACCAAAGCTTTGGGGTCACAGGTGAGAATAAGGACCCTGAAAGCTCAACTAAATTAACTCTCTATTCTCAGAGGTCTCTATCCAAGAGGAAAATGCACAACAGTCAACAACATCCCATGAAAAAAGTCGAAGCTCCAGGCCCAGGAAGATTCCAAAACAATCTGAGAACTCTTTTCTGTCATCTTTCACGGAGCACACCTCTCACTCCTCCAGCTACGGGGCTGCCCCAGGAAAGCCATGGGTCAGGTGCGCATATTTCACCAAGGTGTGCACGGTCAAGGGGGTGGCGGTCTCCTGGCAGACCAAAACCTCCTTTGCCCCCGTGGGCAATATGCCCCAGGTATTTGAAGCCGAGCTCTCTGAGGAGAGCACCATCGGCTCTGCCCCCAGTCTGGCCAACACTGAGTCCCTGGTCAGCACCCTGGAGCCCTGGCAGGAGGGGCCCCAGACCCGTACCCAGGAGCCCACCGACCAAGGGGAGGAGCATGGGGAGAGACCACGCGCAACCACCCCGGAGTGGCTGGTGACTCGTAAGCACGGCTTCCGCTGCGTGGCCTGCTGCCGCGTGTTCGAGTCCCGGGAGGCCCTGGTTGCGCACGCGGAGCATGGTGTGACTCAGAGCTTCAGCTGCCGGGTCTTCTTTGAAGAGCTGCTGGAGAGGCGGCTGCCACGCTCAGTGCAGCGCAGGCCCAGACGCTGCCACCAGCTGGCCAGGCGTTGCCTGATGGCCGCCAAGAAGAGGGAGGTGAGGGAGAAGAGAGCGGTCTGCAGACGCCTGGAGGAGCAGCTGGAGAAGCAGAGAGAAGAACTGAAGAGGCTGAGGCACCAGCTGGACAGGCTGAAGAGGCAGGAGACCAGGCTGCAGAAGGAGCAGGCGCACCACCGAGGCCAGAGGGGGAAGCGCCTGAAGACGAGCTAGAACCCCGGGACTAGGAGGAGCAGGGCCTTTGGGCTGAAAACGTGGGCCCTTCAGGAGAGACCTCCATTCAGGTTCATTTAACCCAGCTCCCCTGGAAGATCATACCGTCCTTCCCCCTGTGACCCCAACCCTCCCAACCCAAGTGCACAGAGAACTCCAGCCCTAAGGGGGATCTGGATGGAAGAAGTCCCAGATAGCTGACCGCAGACACCAGGTCCCCTCAGAGGCTCCCCTGGCCCAGGAGAGGATAGGACAGGCCTCATCTGGATGGTGAGATCTTGGGACCCTAAGGATGAGCGCAGCATAAATAGGGAAAGGGAAATGGGATTTCAGTGGGACTTGGGAGGATTGGGGGGGGGGCCCTGCTGAGGTGTGATGGTGAAGGGGGTGTCACTGAGTTCTTTGGAGGAGAAGGAATCAGAGAGATGGCAGGCTGTTGGGAAACATGTCTGCAGGTGAGCAGTGGACATAAAGCCCTAAACAAACAACTCTGGGTCCCTTCCCAGCAGTATAGAGGCAGAGAAAGAGACAGGGCTTGGTAGGAGGAGAGGAGGGCAGGTTGAAGGAAAATGAACTCACCCCAGCCATGTCTTCTGGTCTCCTAGGGTGAATTTGGGTTTATGATTGGGATGCATCCTTTTTGCCACATTAGGGGAATGTAAGTGGGAGGTGGTATAGAAAAATCCCCCTGGGTGTTAACCATTTCTGGATAAGAGTTGATCCAGGGCTTGCAGGATATTTCCTGTAGAGCATGTCCTAGGGTAAGGGGTAGAGCTTTGGAACTTTTTCTTCTCCTAAATCAAGCTGTACATTCCGGTTCTTGACATGTCAAACAAACATGCTAATTTTTTTTTTGTTTTCCTGTGGTCAAATCTGACCTGTCCCGAGGTCAAAGAACTGGAAGAAAAAGGCCCTCTGAGGTGAAAGAACCAAAAGAGAGGACAGGCTTCAAACCCAGGGAGAAGAGCGAGAACACAGGTGATCAGAGGTAATGGTGGGAAGGGGCAGATTCAGGCCCAGACTCAACAGTGGACAACAAAGCCCCAGTCTCAGTCACAACATCAAATCCCAAGTCTGGGGAAGCCCTGGACATGACAGGGGTGTATCCATCTCTCTAGGAAATGAGACCACAAGTATCACAGGGAACCCCCCAGGGGCAGAGGAATGGAGGGCAGGGCCTCTAGGATGGGCATCTCTGTCCACAGTCTGTTCTGTGTGTATTCCTCAGAGTGACAGAGACGGCTCCTGCGAGGCAGAGGGTCACAGACAGAAAAGAACCAAGGTGTTCAGACCAGGTAAATTCTGCAGTCTCCTAAGAATCAAAAACGAAAACTCAGAGATTCTCAGAGGTATCAGGGTGGGAGGGGTTGGTATTCCCAGGCTGGGGAGAGGCTGGCTGGGGAGGTGCTGCTTTCTGAAATCTTTTCATCAACATCTTTCTTCTTAAAAGCTACCTTCCCAGTTGATGTCCTCTATGATCTATGCTCAGACCTGAATGGGGCCTAAAATGCACAAAGGTGGGTTATCTAGTGGGGCTAGGCAGGGAGGAGGTGGAAGCAGCATATCCAGGAAAGAGAATCTTCTAGAGGCGCATGAGTTACCTAGTGAATTGCACATGGCGTCCAGCCTTCTACATTTAGCTGTAGACGTGTGCTTGCAAGACGTGTTTGAGGGGTAACTCTACTGACTTCCCAAAATTATTTTTGGTCATTTCCAGTTATAGAGACCAGAGGAACTCACTGGCTCCAAGAACAACAAGAAATCCACTGGATCTGATTATTACTTTCTGCGGTGTGCTCTCCTGCCAGTGATTCAAATCTTTTGTCTGTCATTCTAGAGAATTTTCACCTATTTTAAATATCTAACAAAACACGTTAAAATATACATGTATCTATGATGTTTATGAATTTCCAAAGCTCTGAAATTGTTTTTTATCACATTTGCAAGATCACAGATTTGTATGACAAAAAAATTAATGTCAGGGTCCCACCCTCATATGTAATTTGGTCCTGCTCCCCCAGGGTATCCAATGTTAATAGACACATGTGTAACCTTCCCTACACCTCTCTGCAGGGACACATATACACAGTCACAGGTACACAGGTACATCTGCTGGGGTGTTTACTTTTATGAAAGCCTGGTCACACTCCACCCACATTGCTCTCGCCCCTTATTTCACTTGATATTCTACCTTGATTCTCTGTAAGTCATTAGATATGGCACTGACACTATATTTTTTGATCTTTTAACTTACATGAATAATTTAAATAGATGATATCAATTCAGTACACTTTATCTGTACTTCTACATGTTCTTGTCAGAAGCTATCAAGTCAGTTCTGACTCACAGTGGCCCTTTGCACCACAGAACAAAACACCACTCGGTCATGTGCAATCCTAATAATCTTTGCTATATTTGAGCACACTGTTGCAGCCACTGTATCAATCTCATTGAGGGTCTTCCTCTTTTTCACTGGACCTCTGCTTTACCAAGCATGATGTCCTTTTCCAGGGACTGGTCCCTCCCTCTTGATAACATGGCCAAAGCCATCCTTGCTTCTAAGGAATATTCTGGCTTTCTCCCTTTAAGACAGATTTGTTCGTCCATACATAACACTACTAAAATGGAAACATTATCATCCATGCTTTTTAAGTCCACTCTTCCTGCGTGTTCTACCTCTCCTCCCCCTGTTCTTTCCTGCAAGTGAATCCAAGATAATTCAGGTTAACAATGTGGTAAGTAGTCTCTCTTATCCTTGCTTAAACAAGGACACAGACTTATACACACTCATAAACATAAACAGGTATCCAAGCATATTCAAACAATTGATATTGTTTAACCCAGATGTGCTCATTTTATATACACTTCTCTGCACCTAGATTTTTTCAGTAATACTTCAATAATACCTCACAGATATTTTTCCCAGTCAACTACTACAACTCATTTATTGATGATGTAGCTTTACCATAAGTTATCTATCATTCAACCATCAATGTACAGTCAACGTTTGGTCAACACTAATAATAACTATCCGTTGTATACTACAGGATCTGTTTCTGTGCAATAGACTCCATAGAGTGAGATTTCCAGCTCAAAGTATGTTTTAAAAGTACAGAGCCATGGCCATGTCTTTCCCCTAGAGGCTGTCCTAAAGCACCCTTCCAGCCATGTCTCAGGGTATCCTTCTCCCCACAGCCCAGCCAGCCATAGATGGTGTTGATTTTTAAATTGTGCCAGTTTCACTGGGACTTTGAAATTTTCTTAACTACCAGTGTTTTTGAGCAACTTGGACTATGTTTATTGGGCATGTGGATTTCCTGTGAACGATCTTTTTGAATTCACTGCTCATTTTTCAAGTGCTTAACTTTTATCCTTCTGTGTAAAATGGAAATTGTTATTAAGTCTTGTCATCTCCATTTCACATGATTTTTCAAATCTATCATTTGTGTATCACATTTTTGCAAGCTTTGTCCCCCAGAACGGTCACTTGAGTCAGCACCGTTTATTAAATAAACATAATTTTCTCAAAATACCGCCTTTATATCAATGGTTATTGTGACTTCTTAGCAGATTTTGTTTCATTGGTCGACTTGTCAGTTTCTATGCTATGTAATATCAATTTGTTCTGTTACCTGAAGAGGTAGACACCTGTCAGTATCCTGCTTTTTCATGTTTTTCTTCTCTATACCTTTTAAAGCAGCCGTAGTGTTGCAGTGATTAAGTGCTCATCTGCTAATCCAAAGAAGGTTTGGCAGGTCGAACCCACCAGGGGGCACTGAGGGGAAAGACCTGTTGTTCTGCTCCCATAATGATCACAGCCTAGAAAACCCTATGGGGCGGTGAAATGGGATCACTATGAGTCAGAAATGGACTCCAAGTCTCCTAACACCAGCAACATCCTCTGCTATCTACTGTACTATTTGTAGCATATGATCACTGTATACAATTCAAAAACAACTATCTTAATATTCCGACTGGAAATACATTCCACTTATATATTAGTTTTAGGGACCTCCATTTGATTGACAAGACTTCTCATTTGAAAATATGGCATATTTTTTGCATACATTCAGGTTTCATTTTATGTATTTTAGTACATTAGTTTTCATCATAGAGGTCCTTTGATGCTCTGGTCAAAACAATGTTTTCCTAAATATTTTACAGTTTTGAACACAGTTTGATACAGTCAAGTCGTAGGGGAAAGAGAACGGTCTGCCCTTCTCACCCTTGCTAATTTGAGACCCTCATGTCTATACTGGAGACAAACCATTGATTTTGATGTATTCGTCTTTTATTCAGGTATGCAATTATATCATCATTATTTGAAAAATCTCTTATTATACTAGTTATTTAAATTTTCTAGTTTATTCCTTCACCTGAAAACTATGTTGAGTGATGCCAAAATTTTTGTCTAGTTCCAAATTTATCAGAATGAGTTGAATATTAATTTTCCATTTGTCTCACACCTGCTAAGTTTGGGGAGAATCTATTATGCCCCAATAGATAACTACTACTCTGACCTGCTGACCATTATTGGAATCACACACAACTTGTTTCTGACAGTTAAGTACTTCCACCTGGCCTCTGTGGAGCTGGGATCCCATGATTTGCATTGCTACTAGGCAGCCCAGCTCCCACTAACAACCTGAGCCTATAGACAATTGTTGCTGTTAGTTGTCATCAAGTCATTTCTGACTCATGACCACCCCATGTGGGCATAGTAGAACTAACTGTTCAATAGTGTTTTTAAGGCTTTCA
The DNA here is from genome assembly GCF_030014295.1 of Loxodonta africana. Taxonomy (NCBI): domain Eukaryota; kingdom Metazoa; phylum Chordata; class Mammalia; order Proboscidea; family Elephantidae; genus Loxodonta; species Loxodonta africana. Next base: position 41,541 of record NW_026975019.1, read on the forward strand.
TCCTTTAGTAGTTGATGGCCAGGACTGTCTTCCAAGGACCCTCTGAGTATGTTCAAACTGCCAGACTTTCAGATAATAGTCAAGCACTTAACTGTTTGTGGCGTCCAGGGACTCCCTACAAAGTATACATATTGGTAAGCTCTATGTTGCTGGTGCTCCCCTCATCTCCGCATTCCTTATTCTTCTGATGAAATGGGTATCCTTCAGGACCTCCAAGAAATGGTCTTATAGAAGACTAACTCAGACATGCCCACATATTGGAGGCTTTTAATCCCTCTTCCAACATCTGACCTAGCAGGTCTGGCATTTCCATTTCAGAGAATGTGGGCCATTGCCTTTTCTAAGCTTCCAAAAGCAATCCCACAGCATATTAAACCCATTTCCAGAACCCTTGCTACGGCAATAAATCCTTGTCAACAAACTATCCTTGACCCAACTTTATATTAAACTCCCCTTGACTCAGCACCTTCAGCACCCACTCCTCAGCACACCCCCGTCCTGCTCACACAAGGCAGCCAGGTCTTGCAGCTCCTTCAGTGTACAGTCCCTCCCCTCTCAACCACAACAGCACTGCCCCCGGTGGCTATGCTGGTATCTGACAACTAAGTATCTGGACAAATGCATGGGACACTATCTCAGGACTCTGCAAAGGAAAGTGTTGAAGGTGGATGGGGGCGGGGCGGAACCAGAACATAAAGTATGAACATTCTAGAGGCTGAAATTAAATGAGCCCAAATCTCACAGCTGCACACCCGTTGTGGACAGAAACAGCCCCGAGAGAAGCCCTCTCTCATATAAATGGGATAGAAGGTCCGTAAAGGAGAGAGACAGGCAGCTGGGCAGGTGGGCAGACACCTGAAACTCTGGCAGAGGAGAATCCTTCTCTCTGACCAGAGTATGGAAGAACCAAATATTGTAGAGAAAGCTCCATTACATTTTCTCTCTCTCTGCTGTTAACTGGCACCTAGTCAATTCTGCCTCAAAGGGTGAGACTTTTCAAAAGCAGATCACCAGGCTTGTCTTCTGAGGCGCTTCTTGACACGTTCAAAGTGCCAGCCTTTTGGCTGGTTGTCCAGTGCTTTGGCCCCATAGGCAGAACCAGTCACTGATGTGCACAACAGAATGAGGAGATTAAAGCCCCAGCATTCCCACCAGTGGGCCAGGAAAGCACTCCTTCTGAACTCAGAGAGCAGAAGAGAAAGAGAAAGAGGAGGCTGTGCAAGAAAGAGATTCTGCAGACTTGCTATGAACTCCTGGTTCACTCCCCAGGTGCGTATCCATTGCCCTGACCCTAAGAAGCATTATCAAATCCTTTAAGACCCGCACTATGGGTTAGAATGCCATCAAGGTTCCATACTGAGTGGCGCTCACATAGGTTAGACCTAAATACACCTGCAAAGCCTTCAAAAATTGAACTAACATTTGAACCATAGAATACAGAAGATGGGACAGAACTTGGAGCCTGAACATAACTGGGTCAATTGACTGCTAAAAACAAAAAAATTCTCCATAAAATTTAAGCAGGACTTGTACTCTCAAAATCATAAGAAACAGATTTTAAAATGCTATTCTAATCCAAGAAATAACAGGGACACTTTTTAAATAAATGGAAAGATAATAGGTGCTATTTGCAAATGAAAATTTTACATGTTAAAAGTACAATCGTAGAAATCAAAAATTCAGTTGATATTTTCACAATAGCAGAATGGTGATGACAGAGAAAAAAACTAAATACTTGAAATAGATCAGTAGAAAATATCCATTCTGCAAACTGAGAGGAAAATATGGAAAAAAATGGACAGTGCCTCAAGAACTAGACAAAAAGCTTATTTATTGGAACTCCAGAAGAAGTGGACAAAACGTGTGGTGAAGAAAATAGTATTTGAAAAAATACTGGCTGAACACTTTCCAAATGTGGTGAAAGACATAAACTTACAGATTCAAGAAGTTCAGCAAACCACAGCAAGTTAAATAATTCCATGCCCCAATACCGAATTTTCACAAAAATATTCTGCGGGTTATGGGTTTTTTGCCAACCCAGTGGGCCTTACCCCACATCCCAAGTATATTTGTAAGTACATTACTCTAATTTTTTTTTTTTTTTTTAACAGCAGCATGTAAAAAGAAAAAAACAGTATACTGTACTCACAGACATACCCGGGAGGGGAAAAACAGTTGACACACATATATATATATAGAACTTGGGTTACTTGCATAAAAATACCATACATCATAATCAGCTGCAGAATAACAAAGGTCAAGAAAATACTGAGGAAGGAGGTAGAGAGAAAACAACACATTTCACCTGAGAAAAATAATTTGAATGACTCTGTATTCACTATCAGAAGCCATGGAAGCCAAAAAAAAAAGATTGTGAAACATCATTTTTTCAACCCTGAAAGATGGAAATATTAACCCAGAATTCTATGTCCAATCATTACCTTCAGGAGTAAAGCACAAATAATGCCATTCTTAGGGGAAAGAAAACTGAGAGAATTCATCACCACCAGACTTCTAAGTGAAACACTAAAGGAAGTACTTCAGGTGGTAGACTTGGAATTTCAGTTGTATTTATGGAAAGCAGAAAACGTGGAAACTATGTGGATAAATATACTATGTCAACACTGTAGTTACTGCACAACATGGCACTGAACAAGCCTCTTTGGAAAGTTTTTCCAGTCTCTTGGAAACGCTTGGAAATACATCCTGGCAAGTCATTATTAGAGAATGGAATTAATTTTGACAATACCTGAGAGATGTCTGTAGTCAAGTCTAGTGAATAAACTGGAAAATAAATTTACTGACTGAAACTAAGGTGTGGTAACAAAACATGAGTCTCAGTTCCCGTGTGGCCATGAGCTGGTTCTGAAGGCCAACCTTCCCCAGAGAGGCACTTCAAGCACATGGGGGGCAACGGCTTCCTGTTGATATTGCTAGGTGCCATCGAGTGGGTTTCTGAGTCATTGTGGCCCAGTGTAAAAGGAGAACTTCCCCGATAGGGTTTCCTGGTTTGTAATCTTAACGTAAGCAGTTCGCCAGGTCTTTACTCCTTAGAGCCTTTTGGTGGGTTCAAAAAACTAACCTTCGGTTAACAGCCGAGTGCTCAAACTTGGCACCACCTGGGCTCCTTGGAGCAATGGCAGCACCACAGAATTTGGTAGAAACCTTCCCATAGGCCTTCTCTGAGAGGTAACCCCTTGCTTAAGGACCAAGTTTAGGTTTTATATATACTCATTCTACATAAAGTCTAGAGAAGAACTACAGTGCTTCCTTGAGCGGACAACCTTGTATATGCCCTCCATAAACAAAATGTGTCAAGGGCAAAGTTTAATATTAAACCAAGGCATTTCCCATCAGTCCTTACCTGAGAAGGTCTTCGTGAGAATTTCCTGAGACTCTTGGAAAAGGATTTAGTAGACACTGCTTTCTTTTTACCTCTTCGCTCCTGAACAGAAACCTCTGCTAAGAGGTCATGCGTAAAGCTCCAAATGCCTCTTCTTATCCTGAATGTAAGCCGTGTAATAAGACCAGGAACTAGGCATTCAGCTGGGTGAAGCAACCCAGGAGTACTTCCTGTCTTCAACACCTTCCAGTTCCAGCGAAATCCTGTTACAAGTCACTAGATCAGCCCAGGAGCTGGAAGACTGAAATTCCTGGTCCTCTGACAACTGGGAAGGGCAGGGTGGGGTTAGGCAGAGCCTCCTTGACCATCACTTGCCCCAAGAGGCTCTGGAGGCTGCTTCATGTTATAAGTCAAAGGCCCTTCCAGGCCAGGCACATAAGAGCAGGGGAAGACTTTGTCCATTGAAAGAAAAGATGGGCACAGGAGTGGCAGCTTTTAGGGCACTCAGCATTGGTCAGCTTTGCGACTTCAGGACATCCTGGCCCATGGTCGCCTTCATGACTGGGCCTTTATAGCCTCTTCACCTCTCCGTCCTTCCCAGTTTTCTCCCAGCACCATGAGCTGTGGCTTCTGCTAGTTTCAATGATTTCAGTATTTCAGTAGCTCCTCACCCCACTCAGGGGAGGCAGTTTTGCAGACTGCGGGACACAAATCCACAGTGCTGTTTACGTGTCCTTCAGCAGAAACACTTCCGAGGGTACAAGTTGGCCTCAGAGATTCTGAGACCCATGCAGAGAGAAGCCCAGGGGGAGGGTCACTGGCTTCAGGAAGTGTCAGCACTCTCAGGGTCATGTCCCTGGGGTCATGCCCAACTACAGGAAAAACGAAGTGGGCTCTGAGGCTCCGTGTGCTGACCGTCCAGTACACAGGCCCTGGAAGCCTTGGAAGGATTCTGTCTTAGTCTAACCCAGCACTGGGGAAATCCTCACAGGGTAACAGCAGTGATATGCCTGGGGATCTTTATTCTAAAAGTCTCAAAGCAGTTGATACAGTCTTGTGAGGTGGGAGATGAGAAAGCTTGGGACCACCGAGAGAGGGTGGCAAAAGAAGGAAGACTTTATCACTCCCTCTGTTCAAGTTTTTTTTTTTTTAATTCCAACTGGGGCTCCAAACAGGTCTTTGTTGTTAAAGTTGTATTTCTCTGTGTTAATTTATGATCCTTAACTCAAATCTAGAGTTTCGAGCTCATTTTGATAATTCCTCTTTAGTCTGTGGAGACAGGAGTCTGCCTTCAGCCAGTGGTGAGAGTGGAAGAAATAAAGTCCCTGGTCCAGACTGGGGCAGGCTCTGCTGCTCCACAAACTAGGGGTGCGGTCCCTGAAGAGCCCTTCTGAGGACAGCACAGGAGGGGCCTCCCGCCTGGAGAAAGGGCGGAGGGGGGTGGGGGATTGCTGTGTGAGCAGTGTGGCCTCTGTGGCTTCGCCTTCTCCTCCTGGAAGTGCAACCTGGGGCCCTTCACGTGCGGAGCCAGAGTCCTAGAGTGACCACAACTCTCCCACCCTTTCTGGGTCACCCTCTGGACCCAAGTCCCCATACGCCTCCTCTGCCCTACTATCCAAGCATAAGCACTGTGACTGGGCTCAGGGGTGTACCCTGGGACTTGACATCGGTAGCCTCAGGCTTCCCCTAGTTCTGATGGGACCTGTGAGCCTAGCGGGTCTGAGTTCAGGCCAAGGCTGGGTGGGCTGGGACTCTCACGAAAGGCTCCTGCAGCCAGCTCCTTCCTGATGCACCTGAGATTGTGGTGGGGCAGCCTCCGACCTGGCACCTCCCCTGGGCGTCCCTCTCCACACAGCCCTGCCCAGTTCCCTCCCCCCTCCCGCAACCGCCCAACCACCTCCTCCTGCCTCCTAGTTCTAGAGGAGTGCTCTTTTGATGTCCATTTGCAACTAGCACCCCATGGCCCTGCACGGAGTCAATCCAGCTAATGACCTCAACCTTAACTGCACAACTTTGAAACTGCTAGATAGGTGGGAAATGAACAAAAAAAAAAAAAAAAAAGAGGAGAAACACTTAACAACAGTTACAAAAAAAGTTATATGGGACTGTATTCTCACATCATGGACTCAAAGATGCTGGGTTGTATTTTTGTTTGCAAACAAGTCTTAGATAAGGGAATTGGTGCCAGGAATAGATGTAGAGTCTGACTTTGGAAAAATGAGGGAAAATCTGGGATTGATTAATTGACGGGGATGAGACTGAAAATCGTGATAACAACATAACATTTAAAGATGAAATCCTAGCAGCCTAGAACATGCAGTGGAAATTTTTCTAAGTAGCACCAGAAAAGACCTTTAATCACTACACAAAATGGGTCAGTAGTTCAAGATCTCCCTAAGAAAATAGGAGGCCGAGACCACTTTCATTCAGGTTGCAGCAAACAGGCAAGAAACAGAGCATTTTAATCTTGTGCAAAGTCAGAAAAGAAGAAAAAAAGATGAGATGCTCCTCTACTTCATCCCTAAGGCTAGTTTAATATTGACACCAAATTAGACAAGGATGATAGAAGAAGAGTTACAGGGCAAGCACACCAAGTAACTGAGATGCAAAAACCTACAAAAAATACTGGCAAAGGAAATCCAGCAAAGTATAAACCAGGTAATACGCCATCATCAAGGGGGTTTATCGTCAGCATGCAAGCTTGAGTGAACATTAAAGATTTAATAATTTAATTCACCATAAGCATAGATGGAAGAAGAAAAGACATGCTCACCTCAAGAGATGGGGACAAAGCAGTTGATAAAATCCAATCACACTGAGAGATAAGGACTCTGAGCAATCATGGACCAGAAAAGGAGTTCCTTAAGTTGGAAAAATACAACTGGCATGATAGTTCATGGGAAAATGTGGGACATTCTCTTTAAAATTAATTAGCATTAAAATAAGGATGCTTTCCCAATTTGAAGACTGGCGTCTGGCGTCTTAAACATTAGAAAGCAGCCATCTAAGGTTCATCCATTGGTCTCAACCCACCTGGATCAAAGGAGAATGAAGAACACCAAGGACACGAGGTGATTACGAGCCCAAGAGACAGAAAGGGCCACGTGAATCAGCTACTACATCATCCTGAGACCAGAAGAACTAGATGGTGCCCGGCTACTACCAATGACTGCCCTGACAGGGAACACAACAGAGAAACCCTAAGGGAGCAGGAGAACAGTGGGATGCAGACCCCAAATTCTCATAAATTCATACTTAATGGTCTTACTGAGACTGGAAGGATCCCGGTGGTCATGGCCCCCAGACCTTCCGTTGCCCCAGGAAAGGAACCATTCCCGAAGTCAACTCTTCAGACATGGATTGGACTGGACAATGGGTTGGAGAGGGATGCTGGTGAGGAGTGAGCTTCTTGGATCAGGTGGACACTTGAGACTATGTTGGCATCTCCTGCCTGGAAGGGAGATGAGAGGGTGGAGGGGGTTTAGAAGCTGGCGAAAAGGACACGAAAAGAGAGAGTGGAGGGAGAGAGCAGGCTGCCTCATTAGGGGGAGAGTAATTGGGAGTGTGTAGCAAGGTGTATACGCGTTTTTGTGTGAGAGACTGACTTGATTTGAAAACTTCCACTTAAAGCACACAAAAAAATATTAAAAAAATAAGGATGCTTTCTATCATTATTTATATTAAATATTTAACACTGGAGGCCCAAGCTAGAACAAAATGACAACAAAAAGAAGGAAAAGCTGCAACTGCTATTACTCATAGATTACAGAAATGCCTCCACAGAAAAATTTACAAACCATTGAAATTAATGCTAGTCAATCATAAATATAAACTAAAAAATAAACTGCATTTCTATGCATCAGCATCAAGCCGACTCTGTTGTAGCTCTTAGTGAAAGCAGAGGACACTGACAAGGAAATAGCAGGATTCAGGTGGGCTAGACAAGCAGGGGAGAACGCTATTTTACACCAGGCTTCATGTATAGCCATGGGTATGTGTTAGTCATCTAGTGCTGCCATAAGAAAAAAATAACACAATTGGGTGGCTTTAAAGAACAGATATTTATTTTCTCACAGTTCGGGAGGCTAGAAGTAGGAATTCAGGGCATGGCTCGTGTCTACTTCAGCTTCTAGCAGCTTCCAGCCACCCTTTGCGTTCCTGGCCTTGTAGATTATCTTCCCCTTTGTCTGTCTCCCTCTTCCCCTGTTTGTGTCTGTGTCTATTCTGTTCTTTTTGTAACTCAGAAGGGATTAGGTTTAGGACTCACCCTACACTGGTATGGCCTCATTAAAATAATTTTAAAAATCCCCTATTTCCAAATCAGGTCACATTTATAGGTACAGTAGTTAGGATTTCAACGTACCTTTGGGGTTACACAATTCAGTCCATATAGTACCCTCACAAGATATTCTAGGCTGAGAGTACAAATATGAGCAGCTGAGAGTTCTATTTTTTGTCTATATTAGTTGGCTATCACTTGTCTGAGTCCACCCATATAAACTTTGGAGCAACTTATTATGAAGGACCAGGCCAACCTTTATTAGCCATGTCCATTATGTGGAAAAACGCACACATTCCCATCACTGAAGCCCTGAGAAATTCATCGATAAGGGTGGAATGGGGTTGGGACCAAGAATTGTTTCATGGCGTTGGTAACATGGCATAGCTGTCAGACATCTACGTGGAGATGTCAGGTAATAATACTGACAGCTAACACTTACTGGTGCCAGGACTCTTGTGAGGGCTTCTCCTCTCTTAAGATACTTGCTCTGCATGATACCCATGTGAGGAATGTATCATTATAAGGCACATTTTACAGATGAAGAACTCGGTACACAGAGTTACGCTGACATTTGAATAGAAGTCATGAACCAGGAGGAGTTGAAATGGATGGAGGTGTAAACATCACATCCTCAGCTACAGACAGCCACCGACTCCCTGAGGCATCCTAGAGAGAGGGTGTCAATAGAGAGAGAGGACTAAGCACTGAGCCTGAGGGCACTCTGACATCTAGAAGCCGGACAGATGAACGGCAGCCAACAAAGCTCTCTGAAGTCCAGTGTGGTTCCTGGAGCATGGTCTGTCCTTTCTCTGGACTGCATTTTACCAGTCCCCCTCCCACCCGCACTGGGTGTCCCCTTCACAATGGCAGGGACAATGTGTACTTTCACCACTGCGTCCACATGATGTAGACTATTCCTGGCACGTGGAATCTTTATCTGAAATTCCACAGCACATCTCTAGAGGCTCATGTTCTCATAGCTTCTGTCGCCTCTGCAGCCCCTGCTTCTGTCTGTCCGTCTGCTGGGCTGCACCACACGGAACCAGTTATGAAATTCAAGCCCATCTTACACTCGCCAAGGTCCTACTCACACAAAATTTGTATTAGCTTAAAAGAAAAGGTGTGTAGATAAGATACACAAGGGATTTAATTGCAGAAAACAAACCTTAAAATGAAATGGCTGGGAATGGTGGCCTCCCTTTGTAAAAAGGCGTCTCTGTACCGACTACGGGAAAATGCAGTTAAGATATGGGTCATGGGAAAAGGAGCGTTTGTAGCAATCTGGTAATCACTCAGACCACCTGTAAAAATGTTTTCATCCTTTTTCTCATACTTTACACAAAACAAAATTCCAGATGGATCGAATATTTAAAATTAAAATATGCAACCATAAAAATTTTAGAAGTTTTTATTTTCTTTTTATTGATAAAAGAGAAAGACTTTTTAAAAATCCCAAAATATGAAGGCTAAAACTGTTAAGATCTATAGATCTTTGGCATATCAAAAAGTATATGAAGGGAGTAAAAATACAGGCAAAGAGCTGAAAAAAAGCTTGCAGGCTAAGGATTTGAATAGAGATTTCTCGAAATCAGATGTAGAAACTGTCAACAAGCACAGGAAAAGAAGCGTAACCTCATTAGTCATCAGGGAAATGCAAATCTAAACTAAAGTGCACTATTATTTCAAAACCACTAAGATGGCTAAACTCAACAGGATGGACAAGCGTCGGCAACGATGTGGAGAAGCTGGAATACCGCTGGTGGAAATGTAAAATGATCCAATTGTTTTGGAAAATGGTTTGGCAATTCTGCAGAAAGTTAAACAGAGAATTCCCATACAACACTGCAATTGCACTCCTAGGTCTGCACCCGGAGAATCAAAAGCATGTTCACATACAAACTCACACAGAGGATTCCTAGTAGTGTTATTCGTAACAGCCAAAATGTGGAGAGAACCCACATGTCATGACCTGATAGACAGGATGTGGTATATTCATAGACTGGAATATTACTCAACCACAAAAAGGCACCAAGTACTGATACATGCCACAACATGGATGAACCTTGAGAACATTACGCTAAATGAAAGAAGCCAAACACAAATGACCGCATCGTGTATGATTCCATTTACATGAAATGTCCAGAACAGACAAACCAACACAGACAGAAGTAGATTAGTGGTTGCTACGGCTTGGAGGAAAGGAGTAATGAGGATGACTGTTAATACGCCTTTATTAACAAGGGCCTTTATTTACGGGGCACTGAAAATATTCTGAAGCTAGACAGTGGTGACTGTTGTGCCAAGTCTGCCCATATACTAAAAGCCACGGTATTGTGCATATTTTCAAAGGCAGCGTTACGGCAGGTGAATTGTATCTCAATAGAAGTATTTGTGATTCCTAAAAGACTAACTTTTCAATTAACATATAGAACCTATAAATCAGTAGGGAAAAAACAATCCAATTTTAAAATGTCTCCCTCCAAAGCAAAGGGAAGGGGGTACATTCCATCCACACAGCTTATTTTTTTATCTCTTCATTATTCAAGTTCTATTCTCATCTTATGTAACTCTAAATTATACAAATAATTGTCTCCATTTTCCTTATCCCTGTTTTCACTATTTAACTAAATAAAGACAGCAACACAGTGTTTTTTATAAAAACCCACCCACATTCACTCAAATCATTTTTTAGCACTTCTTAGGTGCCAGGTACCAGGATTCTCTGACAAACACAACAGACAAGTTCCTGCCTGCATGGGCCTTCTATTTTTGTGAAGCAGGCAGATGACAAATCAGCCAACCAGCTCTTAATGTAACCTAACATTAAGGAGGGAAACATGTAATTTTGGAGCTATCTCAAGCTGTTGTCTCTCTCACAAAGATTTCTCCGAATCTAGTGAAAAGTAAACACCTCGAAGGAACTCTGTGGGGCCAATAAATGTGAAAAAGCCATTACATTTCAGTTTTGTTTTGTTACTTTCACCTGGTACCCTGTCATTATTTTTTAATAACATGATTATGGAGCTGACATCAAACTCTCACCACTCGGCTGAAAGAAAAAACCAAACCCGTAGCCATCTAGTCAATTCTGACTCAGAGACCGTATAGGACAGAGTAGAACTGCCCCATAGGGTTTCCAGGGAGCAGCTGGTGTTAGGACACAATTCCCTCTTATAAGAATCTGAAAGCTGTTCACTGTGGATGTGGGAGGGACTCAGTAACACTTGCAGAGATTTCCACGTGGGTGGGGTGCTCTAGTGTGAGCATCGGGGGAATGGACCCCATGTGCACTTTGCAGCCTTCTGCAGATTATGACACAACAAACATTCACTCTTCATCGTCCTACATCTTGGAAGAGAACAGAGGGAATTGTTAGACAGGACCCTTCAAAAATGCAGGGCAAGAAATTTTATTGCAACATTAAATGGAAAATAAAATCTTCCTACGTTTTTCCTCCTTCCCTACCTCATTTCAAGGAGATAGCTGGACTCACAGTGTTGAAGCCCTGAAACTTCAAGACTCTGAAGAGTCTGTGGTAAAAGCCTCAGCTCACTGAGGTGATCACACTGAGTGAACTGGAGCCCAGGGGAAGAGTGACAGTCAGATAGTAGGGTCCTAGACATTGGGAAGGGGTAGGACCTCCTTCTTGATAGTGCCCTGGAGGGGGTTACAGCACCTCAAAGGCTGATGCAGTCACATAAGTAGACAAACCCTATTATGCTGTTGACAGCCCCACCAAGGTTCTCATGATCCAGCTGAGAATGGAAACAGCAGAACGAATGCTTCTAGAGAGATCACCCACATACGCTGAGGCAATGGGTGTCTTCAAGGTCTTCTCCAAGCACTGGTCCTTCATTAGACCCTGGGAATTATTGCATATCTGGAGGAGGGAGTACCCTAAAAGTAAGTGAGGTTAAAAACTCCCCTCAATTTTGTAAGCAGGTAGTTCTGAGCCTCAATTCATTTTATTTTATAAAAAATCATGCTTTTATTCATACATGGTTTTGTGCAGACTCGCACATAAAATTCGTATTACTCATTCATGCATTAAGTCAACAAAGATTTCCTGTATAAACAGCTACATGTCAGACCCTAGGCCAGATGCTCTTAGTGATGAAATGACTTACAGAAGCTGCCTCACTGCCTGGTGAGAGAAACGGCCAAGTTAACAGGTGTATCAGTCACGTATTGCTGTGTAACAAATGACTCCAAAAGGTAGTGTCTTAAAAAAACAACCATTTACTAAGCTCACAATTTTTCAGGTTGTCAATTTGGGGTTCTTCTGATCTGGGCCAGCCACAGCGGCTCACAGCAGGGCTTACTCATGTGCCTACAATTTGATTCCAGGTCACCTGCGAGCCAGTTTCATAAAATCAACTCAGGGAAACCGCTGGATCCTCTTTCCAATGGTCCCTCATCATTCAGCAGGCTGGCCTGGGGTCACTCCCACAGGTTCTCAGGGTTTAAGAGCAACAAAAGGGCAAGACTCAATGTAAAATCTTTTCAATTCTCTCCTTGTATCATCTCTGCTACTATTTCAATGGCTGAAGCAACCGTAAGGTCGGCCTTCAACAGGTAGAAGAAGACTCCTACTGCTAATGAAAGGTGCTCTGGAGTCTCATAGAAGGCGTGGGCACAGAGAGAGGAAGAATGTGTAGTAAATGCAATTGTGTTTTATGCTGCAGTAAAGGGTTTCCTGGGTACAATGGAGTACAGAGCAAGAAGTGGACTCATCTACCAGGAGAAGATTCAGGCAAGACTACAACCAGGAAGTGATGCCTGAACCAAGTTGGGAATATGACTGAATAGTTAAGGGGTGAAAAAAGGCCAAGCATCCAGGAAGCCCCAGGTATTTTCCAGAGGCTTCAGTAAAAGGGGAGGGATGGCTTGATGAGAAAAGTCTGAGGAAACAGGCTGAAAACACTGGGGCATTTGTTACATTTGTGAACAGGCACAGATTATCTTTTGTTCTATTGTTTCCCTACCATTCCTGCCTCTTCTGTCCTTTGGGGTCACACAAAACAAGCCCCTACCATCCCCATGTGGAAACTTTTATTTTCCTTGGAGAAGACTCCTCCTTCCTCATCACCACCCCAACCTTCTTAATTTCCTCCTCAAATGGTCTCCCCATTTGCTGGTTTCTCTTCTAAATGGCCTCCTAAACAAAAGCAGTTCCCCAAGTCAACTCCCAAACTTCCCATTCTGACTGACCACAAAACTCCTGAGTCTTAGGGCTTCTTGGTGAAGTCATGAGCCTAATCTTTCCAATGGGGACAGTTTTCTTCACCTTCACGCTTCACCAGGGAGAGTAGGCCAGCAGACGGGAAGGGAGAGAACATCTCCTAGTCAGAGAGCAGAGCCTGTGTGAAGACTCAGAGGCTAAGGAGACCTAAGAGTGGCTCAGAGTGGACATTTCATGAACAGAGCTGGAGAGACATGATTCCAACAGAGTCAAATGAGAGCACTGGGAGAAAGCAGCTGCCCATGATACTGTTATCATTCCCTGTGCTCTCTTTACCCACCAGGGGATAGTAACCCCTTACACGGCACGGAAAAGTTGCAATTCATTTTTAGTATCTAATCTCCTTCTTCCTACATTGGCACTAGCACTTCTCAAGTGCCTACCTGACAGTTTCATGTTTTTCTGGTTGCCCTGTTTAGCTTCAAACTGGGCCCATGGAACTCAGCACTGTCAGCAATGATGTCACACAGGATTACGGAAGCCTTGGTGCTAACTCAGATCTCAGCTGCTTTTTGAAAAGGGTGCCGATCTCAGGTCTTGTGGGAGAGAAACCTTAGCTACTGAATCAAGGAAATTCAGGAGCAAGCCAGAGTCCCCAGGTTATCAAAGGGTCCTGCTGGGAGAAGGGATAAATGTCCTTCAGAGACCATTATGTTTGGACATCTTCACCCAGGCAGGATGAAACAGTGATACACGAGGAAAAGGCCTTTCTCTAAGACTGTAGATAAAGATGAGGAAAAATCGACCCAGATTGATGAGTGCTACAGAACAAAAGGTCTGACTTCCACCAGAAAAGAGAGCCATGGTAGGACAAGATGAAGGATTTGGGATGAATGGATAAGGTCATAAGGAAGATTCTCCTGAGAAAGCACTTTCTGTCATTTAGTAGATAATTAACCAAAGTTTATTTTGTCAATAAGAAATGTAGGAATAAATGACGGATGAAACGAAAGAATTCAATTGTAAGTTTGAGAGCTTTCCAGAATAGCTGCAGACAAGGCACTCTTTTGTTCTGGATCTGAACATGATGGAAGGGAAGGAAGCCAGTGGGCAACTGGGGCAGAGAGTATAGGATGGTGGAAAGGGTGGGTAAGAAGAAGCGTACTTCATTATTATATTTTCTACTGAGATGGAATTAATATACCATGTGAAGAACTAAGGAAATTATTCAGGAGGTTCTGGGAGTAGTAGGTTGAACAGCCCAGAACCCATATCATTGAGGGCAGAAGAAGGGCTGTAGACTCCTCCCTAGATCCAGGAACTCCCCTTCCCCTCCTGTGTCTCCTGCCCACCTCCCTCAAGAGCCTAACAACCCCTAAGCACAAACATGGCTACAGGATAGAATTTTTTATTTTCCTACTTTTCTCAACCTGAGCTTCATCTAGGATCAGTCATGTATCACTCTTTCCAGGCCAGTTTTGTTGCCCTCCCCACTACTATTACCTCTGCTGTCCTCCTCCACCCAGTGCTGCCCTCCACTGACCCTGCTTCCTGCTGCTTCCTGCTTTTCTGACTGGCCTCTAATACCCTTTGAGAGATCCCCCACCCCATCTTCTGTCTGTCACTGGAGCTTACATTCCCCTCCCAAACTCCTTCTCTTTCTTCCTTAACTCGCCAATCATTCCCTCATACTCAGAAAAATACTGACCCTTATGCTGACATATTCAAGCCCTGCCCCCCGCCCCCCCCACCCACAGGAGGCATGGTTGTGATTTGGCTGCCCTCAGTCTAACCAACACTGAGTTCCTGGTCAGCATCCTGGAGTCCTGGCAAGAAGAGCCAGGTACCTCCAGGAGCATATGGAGGAGGAGACAGGGGCTGAAGAGGCTACCACACCTACTGGTGCTGCTACACATGTGGGAGACCTGGCTGCAGAGGGTGCAGGCATGGCCTCAAAGTCAAAGGAGAAAGCACATGAAGACATGCTAGGACTCTCAGACTGAGAGAAGCAGGATGTGTGGACTGCAAAATATGCACCCTTCAGGGAAGAACTTCATTCAGGCTTCTTAAACCCACCTCACCTGGAAGATCCATCCTTTTAGCCTTGTGCCCCTTCCACGCCCCCTCTAGTACATGGAGAGATCCAGCCCCAGAGCACCAGGGTGGAAGAAGCCCCAGGATAGCTGTCCGAAGACATGAGGTCCACTCAAAAGCCAAGGAGAGAAGAGGACAAGACTCACCTGCAGATAAGGTCTCGGGGCCCTGAGAATGAGCACAATGTTTGTAAGGAAAGAGAAATGGGATTTCAGTGGGACATGGAAGTCTGAGAAAGAGCCTCTGCAAAGGTAGCTCTAAGGGAGGTGTGATTGTGAAGGTGGGCTGGTCACTGAGTTCTTTGTAGTACAAGGTACCAGACAGAACCCAGACTCTGGGGGGAACCTGCCTGCCGGTGAGCAGTGGGCATAAAACCCTAAACCAATGAGAATCGAATCCCTTCCCAGCAGCTTCTGCACAGATCAGTGATGTTTGCTTGGTCTTTCTCTTTTCTGTGGTCTAACCTGATCTGTCCTGAGATCAGAGAGTTGGAATAGAAAAGCCTGACTGAAATGAAATGAGCAAAGAGAAGACAAGGCCTCCTAAATCTGGTGAAGACAGAACACAGATAACCAAAGGTGAGGATGGGAAGAAAGAGATTGAGTTCCAAGTCCCATCCACAGTATCCCAGGGCCTGGGAATCCCTGGAAGTGCCAGAGGTGTGTACTCACTGGGAGATGTGACCCCAAGTGTCAGAGGAAGCCCTACGGAGCAAGGAAGGGAGGGCAGGGTCTCTAGGATGGGCACTTCCATACAGGCTGCCCATGTGAATTTCTCAGAGTGACCGTGACAGATCCTGAGAGGGACAGTTTGAGGCAAAGGAAAGTAAGTTTTCTGAAGAGGGGTGAATTCCACAGTCTCCTGATAATGAAACAGAAATCCTGTCCTGCTCAGAGGTACTGAGTAGGAGGGATTGTGAATTCCCATCCTGCACAGAGGCTGGCTGGGAAGTTTGACTGTCTAAAGACAATGTGGCCAAAGTCTTTTTTATCTTTCAAAGATATATCTTCAACTTCCTGCAAATTCAATCCTGGAAAAAAGCCTAGAATATACAAGTGTGGGTTTTTCAGGAGAGCAACAAGGGGAGAAGGTGATAGTGGCATATCAGAGAAGGAGAACAACAGTCTAATAGTCCCTGTGTTACTTAATGAATCACACATGGTGTCCAGCATTCTTCCTTATCTGTAGACATGTAAATGCAGTAGATGTTTTAGCAATAACTGAATTAATCCTCACAGAATTCGTTTTGGCCATTTCCAGGTACAGAGACCAGAAGAAGTCGTTAGTTACAAGAGCAAGCAATAATTCGCTGGTCTGAATTTTGTTCAATTTCTGTGTTTGCCCTTCATAGATGGATAAAAGTCTCTGAATCTGGCATTGAAGACAGTGTTTTCTCTATTGTTATGGATTGAATAGTGTCCCCCAAAATGTGTGCCCACCTGGCCAGACCATGATTCCCAGTATTGTGTGGTTGTCCTGCATTTTGTGATCTGATGTAATTACTTATGTGTTGTAAATTCTAACCTCTGTGATGTTAATAAGGCGGGATTAGAGACAGTTAGGTTAATGAGGGAGGACACAATCTACAGGATTAGGGTGAGTCTTGAGTCAGTCTCTTTTGAGATACAAAGAGAAGAGTGAGCGGAAATGAGAGGGACCTCATACCACCAAGGAAGAAGTGTCTGGAGTGGAGCACGTCTTTTTGACCCAGTGTCCACACGCTGAGAATTTCCTAGGCCAGGGGAAGATAGATGACAAGGACCTTCCCCCAGAGCCACAAAGAGAGAAAGCTTTCTCCTAGACCTGGTGCCCTGACTTCAAACTTGTTGCTTCTTAAACTGTGAGAGAATAAGTTTCTGTTTGTTAAAGCCATCCACTTGTGGTATCTCTGCTATAGCCACACTAAAAAAAAAACTAGATAACTAAAAAACACATATATAAAATAGTAAAAAAAAAAAAAAAGTTTCAAATACACACACATACACGTATGATGTTATTAAACTTTAAAAGCTTTTACATTCTTATAACACATTTAACAATAGAGATTTGTATATAGAAGTTTTAATAAGAGCCATCCCCACATAAGTATATTGTACCTGCTCCCCTGAAGTGTCCAGTGTCCAAAGATACATATGTACCCTTTTACACACTTCTTTTTGCCGGGACACATGTAAGTACATTCATTTGTTTTTATGGAAATTAGGTCACACTCTACCCATGTTTTTCTCTAAATCACTCTTCACTTGGTCAATATCATGAGTCAGAATCAGGCCAGGGGCTGACTGCAGAACAGATGATCAGTTGCTCATATTCACGTTCAAGTTGAAGCTGAAGAAAATTAAAACAAGTCCATGAGTCAAAGTATGCCCTTGAGTATATCAAACCTGAATTTAGAGAGCATCTCAAGAATAGATTTGATGCACTGCACACTAATGATCGAAGACCAGATTAGTTGTGGGATGATAGCAAGGACATCATATATGAAAAAAACAGTCATTAGAAAGACAGGAAAGAAAGCAAACACCAAAGAGGATGTCACAAGAGACTCTAAATCTTGCTCTTGAATGTACAGTAGCTAAAGAGAATGGAAGGAAAAATAAAGTAAAAGAGCTCAATAGAATACCTGAAAGGGAAGCTGGAGAAAACAAAGTATGATAATATAATGTGAACAGATCTGGAGTTAGAAAACCAAAAGGGAAGAAAACACCTGGCATTTCTCAAGCTAAAAGAACTGAAGGAAATATTCAAGCCTCTAGGTGCAATACTGAAGGATTCTATGGGCAAAATATCGAACAACAGAGGAAACATCAAAAGTAGATGGAAGGAATACACAGACTCAATACACCAAAAACAATTGGTCGACGTTCAACCATTTCAGGAGGTAGCATAGGATCAAGAGCTGATGGTACTGAAGGAAGAACTCCAAGCTGCACTGAAGGCATTGGCAAAAAACATGGCTCCAGGAATTGATGGCGTACCAAATGAGATGTTTCAACACACGGACGCAGTGCTGGAGGTGCTCACTTGTCTATTCCAATATATTTGGAAGACAGCTACCTGACCAAATGACTGAAAGAGATCTATATGTGTGCCCATTCCAAAGAGAGGCGGTCCAACACAATGCGGAAATTATCGAGCAATGTCATTAACATTACATGCAAGAAAAATTTTGCTGAATATAATTTAAAAACAGTTGCAGCAGTACACAGACGGGAACTACCAAAAATTCAAGCTGGATTCAGAGGAAGACATGGAACGTGGGATATCATTTCTGATGTCTGATGGATCTTGGCTGAAAGTAGAGACTATCACTAAGATGTTTACCTATTTTTGTTTACTATACAAGCACACTCAACTGTGTGGCTCATGACAAATTGAATAGCTTACCAAAGAATGGGAATTCCAGAACACTTAACTGTAGTCATGCGGAATATCTACGTAGACCAAGAGGCAGTCATTTGAGTAGGGCAAGGGGATACCGTGTGGTTTAAAATCAGAAAGTTGTGTGTCATGGCGGTATCCTTTCACCATACTTACTCAATCTGTATGCTGAGCAAATAATCTGAGAAGCTGGTCTGTAAGAAGAAGAACATGGCATTAGTTTTGGAGAAAGATTCACTAACAACCTATGATATGGAGCTGATACGACCTTGCTTGCTGAAAGTAAAGAGGACTTGAAGCAGTTACTGATGAAGAGCAACCACTACAGCCTTCAGTATGGATTACACCTCAACATAAAGAAAACAAAAATTCTCACAACTGGACCAGTAAGCAACACCATGATAAACAGAGAAAATACTGAAGTCATCAAGCATTTCATTTAACTTGAATCCATAATCAATGCCCACAGAAGCAGCAGTCAAGAATTCAAACAATGTATTGCATTGGGCAAATCTATTGCAAAAGACCTCCTTAAAGTGTTGTGAAGGAAAGATGTCACTTTGAGGACTAAGGTGTGCCTGAGCAAAGCCATGATATTTTCTATCACCTCACATGCTTGAGCAAGTTAGACAATGAATACGGAAAACCAAAGAACTGATTCATTTAAAATATGGTGTTGGCAAAGAATACTGAATATACCATGGACTGCCAGAAGAATAAACAAATCCATCTGGGAAGAAGTACACCAAGAATGCACCTTAGAAGCAAGGATGGCGAGACTTCGTCTCACGTGCCTTGGACATATTTTCAGGAGGGACCTGTCCCAGGAGAGGCTCATCATGCTTGGAAAAGCTGAGGGTCAGAAAAAAAGAGGAAGGCGCTCAACAACATGAACTGACACAATGGCTGCAAGAATGGGCTCAAACATGGCAATGATTGTGAGGATGGTTCAGGATCAGGCAGTGTTTCATTCTGTTTTACACAGGATCGATGGCCTCTAAGAGCCACAACTAACATATGTAAGCATATGTGTGTGTGTGTGTGTGTGTGTGTGTATACCCATTGCCGTCGAGTCGGTTCCAACTCATAGTGACCCTACAGGACAGAGCAGAACTGGCCCACAGAGTTCCCGAGGAGCGCCTGGTGGATTCAAAATGCTAACCTTTTGGTTAGCAGCTATAGCTATTAACCATTATGCGACTCGGGCTTCCATAAAAAAAAAAAAAAATTATATATATATATATACACACACATATATATATACACACACTCTTTTTTTTTTTTTCATATATATGTGTGTATATATATATTCTGTTCACCAGTTTTGCATCTCTAGAGATCCCAGGCTAAGATATTTGGTACCTACAGTGGTTCCAGAGGAACCAAATCTTAAGGATAAGTTTTCTGAATTGATTCTCAAGTCTGGCTAATCTTAAAGGCACTGATGACTGTCTCCAGTAGTAAATAGGCTATTGCTAATCCATGGTGGGAGGTGACAATAGAAATACGCAAAATACTACTACCACTGGATCAAATATTTGTGAGAGACAAGGCTCTGCCTGATTACATATTTGATACTTTTCTATAATTTTGTCAGAATAAGAATAATAAGGAAGCTGCTTGGTTGGTCCTGCTTTTGCTAGCCACACTGGTGAATGAAAGAAAAGGACTCAAAGCTCAAGCACTACATACAAGACCTGAAAGCTGCCACTTGTGCCCAGAAAGAAAACCGTATTTCTTATAGTAACAAGGCTAATGCTGCCAAAAATAAACTCAGATTCTTATCATAAGAGTGACTGAATTAAAGCGCCAGTTGAATATCCAACCTCAAATGGTTTCTGAAGTTAAAGTAAGGGCACTGATTGGGAAGAAATGGGATCCTGAAACTTGGGATGAGGACATATGGGCAGATAGTCAGGAAGCGGGGGACAATGAACCTCCAATTTCTGTTGAATCGCTCTTCCTAACAGAACCAGACCTCTTACTCCCATCTGAAGAGATTCTCTAACTTTGCCTGCTAAGGCACCCTTCCCAGTAAAACAATTATCCCTTCCACCTCCATCTGATGAGATTACCCCAGCTGTGCCTGAAGTGTCTTGTTTGAGTTGTCTCCTGGGGTGGTGTCTGGGGCATTGCCTGGGGCATCACCTTAGGCAGATGCCTTATAAGACACGGCTGAACATCCCACTGCCACTGCCCATTTTTGCTTCTAGACCTATACCTAGGCTTCAGTCCCAACAAGCCCCAAAAGGTGAGCTATGAAGTGTGACCCAGGAAAAGCTATGCTAAACTCCAAAAGAACTGCTTGATTTTTCTAATATATACATACAGAAACCTGGTGAATATGTGTGGGAATGGCTATTATGGGTGTGGGATAACGGTGCAAGCAACATAAAGGTGGATTAGTCTGAGTTTATTGATATAGGCCCAGGAAGCATAGATTCTTCATTCAGTGTTTCAGCTTGAGAGGTTAGAAAAGGATCTCATAGTTTATTTGGTTGGTTTACTGAAGCATGGATTAAGTGGTGGCCTAAAATAAATCAAGTGGAAATGGCAGATCTGCCATTGTATACTGTAGGAGAAGGTATCCAAAGGCTGAGGGAAACTGGCATGTTAGAATGGATTTATTAGGCTGGACCCACAGACCCACACACGGAGTGCCCAGAGGGCTCTCTTTTTACCATAGCAGTAAGGTACAAATTTGGGAAGCAAGCCCCAGCATTATTGAAGACTTCTGTGGTTGCTATTTTATGTAAGTAAGAGTCCACAGTGAGAACTGCCCTAACTGAATGAAGACACCTGACTACAATGCAGTTGACTGGACCCCATGGTGGTAGCAGCCAAATGGTAGCACTCAATCAACAAAGACAAGGTGGGTGTGGTTACCATAACAGACAGTAGAGTCAAAGCAGTAATCAGAACAGTCTGCTCGCATGGATTTATGGCATTGGCTACTTAGTCATAGTGTCCCTGGGAATGAAAGAGCTGGGAAATGTACATCTCCTGGTACCTAGCGTCTTAGATATCCAGTGCTCCTGTAACAGAAATACCACAAACGGATGACTTTAACAAAGAAAATTATTCCCTCACAGTCTAGAAGGCTATAAGTCCAAATTCAGGGTGCCAACTCCAGGGGAAGGCTTTTTCTCTCTGTCACTCCTAGGGGAAGGTCTTTGTCACCAATCTTCCCCTGGACAAGAAGGTTCTCAGCACAGGGATCCTAGGTCCAAAGGATGCACTGCTCCTGACACTTCTTTCTTGGTGCTACTGAGGTCCCCCTGTCTCTCTGCTCTTTTCTCTTTTATATCTCAAAAGAGATTGACTTAAAACACAACTTAATCTTGTAGACTGAGCCCTGCCTCCTTAACATAACTGCTTCAAATCCTCGATCATTAACATCATGGAGGTAGGATTTACAATGCATTGGAAAATCACATCAGCTGACAAAATGGTGGATAATCGCACAATACTGAGAAGCATGGCCTAGTCAAGCTGATATATACATTTTGGGAAGACAGAGTTTAATCCATAACACCTAGTATGCAGCTATCAACCTGTTAATGCCTTTTTCTCCATACCTGTTTCAAAGTATCACCCGAAACAGTGTGCCTTCTCTCTGACCTAAGTATATAAGGACCAAATAATGTACAGGAATCTCTGTTACATTTTCTCCATCTTACCATTATTTGGCCTCATACGCAGACCCAGTCACTTAATTGCGCAGCAGAATGAAGAGATTAAAGCCCCAACATTTTTGCCAGTGGACCAGGAAGGTAGCTGCTCAGACATCAGAGAGCCTCAGAGAGACAGAGACCAGGCGGCTCAAGAGAGGGATACCATAAAGTTGTTTTTCATACCCCTCCCCACTCCCACAGTTGCATATGCTTTGCTCTGACCCTAAGAAGTAGATCAATCCTTTGAGAACTGCATTATAGGTTAGAACACCAACAAGGTCCCAGACTGAGTGACACTCCCATAGATTACATCCAAATATCATTGCAAAGTCTTCAAAATCTGAACTGACATCTGAGCCACAGCATACAGAAGTTGGGAAAGAACCTGCAGCCTGAACATAACTGGGTCAAGTGATTCCTAAAACAAACAACATCGACATTTTCTGTAAGATTGAAGTAAGACACAGTCTTGGAATCACAGACAAAAACTTTAAAAAGCTACTTTAACCATGCTCAAAGAAGTAACAGGCACAACTTAGAAAAATAGAAAAATACATAGAAACCATTCACAAATGAAAATTTTAGACAGGAAAAACAGAAAAATAGAGATAAAAAATTCACTTGATCAGCTCTACAGCGGAATGCTGTTGACAGACAAAAGGATCAGTGAGATGAAAACAGTTCAATTGAAAATATCCAATCTGAAAACAGAGAACAAATATTGAAAAAAAATGAACAGAGCCTCAAAAAAATTCAAAAATATCTAACATTTATTTATTGGAATTCCATAAGGTGTAGAGAAAATATGTGGTGTAGAAAAAAGTATCTGAAGAAATACTGGCTCAACACTTTCCCAATTTGTTGAAAGACATAAACTTACAGATTCAAGAAGCTATGCAAACTCCAACAAGTTAAATTCACATAATTTTACGCCCAAATGCCTCATTGTCAATTGTGGAATAACAAGGACCAAGAAAATATCTTCAAAGAAGCTAGAGAGAAAACAACTCATCTCACACAGGAGAAACAATTGGAATGACTCTGTATTCATCATCAGAAGCCATGGAGGCCAAAAGGCTGTGAAAACAACATTTTTTCAACACTGAAAGAAACATTAACCCAGTGTTCTATAGGCTGTTATTTCCTTCATGAGTAAAGGAAAAATATTGACATTCTCAGGTGAAAGACGCTTAAGAGAATTCATCGCCACCAGACTTGCTCTAAATGAAACACTAAAGGAAGTTCTTCAGGTGGCAGGCTTGGAATTTCAGGAATTATGGCAAGCAACAAAGTGGAAAGTATCTTCGGAAGTTCGCCCTCCACCAAAGATTAGACAGGTCTATAAAACAAACAATAACACACGTGAAGAAAGTGTTTCTTAGTTCAATCATGTGTATGAGACCAAAAGTACAAAACCAGCCCAAAAGCACTGAAAAGAGGGCAGGACGGAACAGGAATCATGGCGGATGGAAACGGGGAACTGGAGCACAGGAGAGGACAATATTGACATATCATGAATATTGCAACCAATGTCACAAAACAATTGTGTATAAATGGTTGAACAAGAAAGTAATTTGCTCTGTAAAGTTTCAAATAAAGCACAATAAAAAATAAAAAAAAGTGGTAGGTATCTCGGTAAACATATTATGCTAACCCTGTTGTCACTGCACAACATGGCGCAGGACTCCCCTCTTTGCAAAGACTTTCTAGCCTATTGGAAAAACTTTGGAATATACTCTTGGTGGCAAATTAGTATTAGAGAATGGGGTTAATTTTGAAAATATGAGATGTCTGTACTCATGCCTGGTGAATAAACTGGATAATAATATTTTCAGAGCGAAATGAGATGTTCTAACAGAAAAATAGGCCTGAATTCCCACCTGGGCCATGAGCCTACTACTCTGAAGGCCTTTCCCAGAGAGGCATTTCAGGCACTTCTAGAGCAGCAGGAGCGCTGGGGAATGCAGGTGTCAACCTCCCCCAGGGCCTTCTCTGAGGGGTAAGTACCTGCTTTAGCTTAGTGGTTCATAAATAGTCATTCTGCATAAGGTCTTCAGGTTCAAGTCTGTAATCCAGCTGGGACTCTGTGTGTGCTGCATCTCTGCATCAAAAGAACATGCTTCTAGAAGCAGAATGCCAGGAGAGAGGCGGTTGGGCAGTTGGCGTTGGGGGGTGCTGCGCAGACAGGGGTGCCCGAGGGAGGCACAATATAGTCATTCTGCAGGAGGTCTAGTCCTTCTGCACAAGAATTAGAATGCTTCTCAATGCACAATAGTTTACATGCCGGACATAAACAAAGTGACTGAAGGACAAAGTTGAATAGTAAACCAAGCCACTCCCTGTCAGTCCTTACCTGAGAGGGTCTTCATCAGGACTTCCGGGGATGGAGAAGGAAACAGTAAACGCTGATTTATTTTACCTCTTCCTTCCTCAAGAAACAGGAACTGGTGTTAAGATGTCAGGTGTCAAGCCCCAAACTCCTCTTCTGGTCTGTATTTAAGCTGTATAATAAAACTGGGAATCAGGCAATCAGCCATGAGCAGACAGACCCAGGAGTATTTCCAGTGCCCCACATCTTTGAGCTCCAGTGAGATCCAGTTCTTAGTCCCTAGATTAGCAGAGGAGCTGAAAGACTGAAATTCCGTGTTTTCAGGCAACTTGGGCTTCAAGCAGGCACTTATTGCTAAAGTCGTATTTCTCTGTGTTAATTTATGATCCTTAACTCAAATCCGGACTTTTAAGCTCATTTTGATAACTCCTCATTAGTCTGCCTAGACAAGAGTCTGCTCACAGTCAGTGAGTACAATGGAGGAAACAAAGTCCCTAGCCCAGAGGAGGGACTGTTCCCCAAATTTGGGGCAATGCCCCTGGGGAGCATCGGCGAGGTGCACTGTGGCCTCTGTGGCTTTGCCTTGTGCTCCTGGAATTGCACCCTGGGGGGGCGTCCATATGCAGACGCAGAGTCCGAGGGTGACCACAACTCCTACCCTTCTGGGTCATCGTCTGGATGCACGTTGCGATATGCTTCCTGCCCCCCTTCCCAGCATAAGTGCTGCGATCACACGTGGCAGAACCAGTTCCCAGGTCCAGACCCTAGGTCTTGCCCTCCTTGGCCTCAGGCTTCCCCTAGTCCTGGGGGAACCCGCAAGCCTGGCGGGTGCGAGGTTAGCACCCGGCTGGGCGGGCTAGGGCCTGTCTCAAAAGGCTCATGGCGCACGCAGGTTCCGCCCCCTTGGAGTCTGCAGGCTTGCAGTGGGCAGCCCGGCATCTCCTGCCTCCCTCGGGCGCCCTCTCTGGGCAGCAGCTCCCCTCCCCCCGCCCCGCCAACCACCCAACAGTCCCACTGCCTGCTTTCTGCTTCTAGAAGCGTGTTCTTTTGATGCACACATGCAGCACACACAGAATCCCAGCTGGATTACAGACTTGAACCTGAAACGCACAACTTTAAAACTACTAGACTGGGGGGGGGGGCGGTATTGGCAGTGAAAAAAGGAAAAATAAAATAAGAAAGAGAACAATTACAAAAAAAGTATTAGAAGACTGTAACCTCACATTATGGACTCAAGAAGGCTGCGGATACACAACTGCGTAGATAGCATACTGTTGTCTCTTTCTTTGCAAATAAGTCTTAGATGAGGGAATTTGGTACCAGGAATAGTTGCAGAGCCTGACTTTGGGGAAATCTGGGATTGATTAATTGGCTTGCATGAGGCTACAAGCCCTGATAATCAATATTTAAAGATGAGATTCGAGCAATCTAGAACATGCATCAGAATTTTTTACAAGTAAATTAGCACCAGAAGAGGCCTTTAACCACTAAATAAAATGAGTCAGTAGTTCAAGATCTCCCTACAAAGAAAATGGCAGACCTAGATCGTTTCCAGTCAGGTTCCAGCAAACATGCAAGAAACAGTCATTTTAATCTAGTACATAGTCAACAGAGATTAGAAAACCATGAGACACTCCCCTAACTTGATCCTTATGGCTAGTTTAAAAATGATAACAAATTAGAGAAAGAAGGTAGAAGAAGAGTTAGAGGACAAGCACACTCAGTAACTGAGATGCAAAACCCTACACAAGATGCCAGCAAAGGAAATCCAGCAAAGGGTAAACCACGTAACATGCCATGATCAAGGCGGTTTATTGTAGGCATACAAATTTGAGTGAACATTAAAGATTTAGTAATTTCATTCACCACATGCATAGGTGAAAGAAGAGAAGACATATGCTCACCTCAAGAGATGGGGGCAAAGCAGGTTGATAAAATCCAATCACACGGAGAGATAAGGACTAGGAGCAAACATGGAACAGAAAAGGAGTTCCTGAACGTGGAAAACTACAACTAACATGATAGTTCATGGTGACGTGTGGGACATTCTCTTTGAAATTAATAAACAATAAAATAAGGATGCTTCTATCATTATTTTTATTAAACATTTAACACTGGAAGTGTAAGCTAATACAAAAAAAGTATAACTGCTATTCATAGATTATAGGACTGTCTCCA
This sequence comes from Loxodonta africana, assembly GCF_030014295.1. Lineage (NCBI taxonomy): Eukaryota > Metazoa > Chordata > Mammalia > Proboscidea > Elephantidae > Loxodonta > Loxodonta africana. Next base: position 68,004 of record NW_026975019.1, read on the forward strand.
TTGAAAACCGTAGAAAATATTGGAATTAATAGTAATCATAAATAAAAAATAAATTGAAATTTCAATGCGTCAGCATCAAGCGGACTCTGTCATAGCTCTTAGGTGAAAGCAAAGGACACTGATAGGGAAAGAGCAGGTTCAGGTGGGCTAGACCAAGGAGGGAAGAAAACTGTTCTGCACTGGGCTGAACTTATAAGCACGGGTATGTGTGTTAGTTACCTAGTCCCTCCATAACAAAAAATAACACAACTGGATGGCTTTTAAAGGACAGAAATTTATTTTCTCACAGTTTAGCAGGTAGTAGTTCGAATTCAGGGCATGGCTGTAGTGGGAGGTCCTTCCTTGTCTACCTCAGCTTCTAGTAGATGCCAGCAATCATTTGTGTTCCTGGCCTTCTAGAAGCATCTGTCTTCTTTGTCTGTCTTCCTTTTCACCTGTTTGTGTCTGTGTGTATTCTGCTCCTTTTATAACTAAGAAGAGTTAGGCTTAGGACCCACCCTACATTGGTATGACCTCATTCACATAATAAAAGCAGGCCCCTTATTTCCAAACAAGGTCAGAATTACAGGTACAGGGGTTAGGATTTCCACATACATTTTGGAGGGACACAATTCAATCCCTAACAGTCGACTTACCAGATATTCTGGATTGAGAGTACTCACATGAACAGCTGAGAGTAGTTCCAATTCTTTGCTACATTCAGTGGTTGAAACTTGTCTCAATGGTCACCCATAGGAATGTTGGAGCAATTTATTGTGCAGGACCTGGCCTACCATTCCTAATCATGTCCATTGTGTGGAAAAACACACACTCCCATCACCGAAGCCTTGAGAAATTCATCGATACGAACAGAATGGTGGTTGGAACCAAGAATTGTTTCATAGCCTAGATAACATGGTGCAGCTGTTAGATACCCACATGGAGATGTCAGGTAATAAAACTTCACCCCACACGGAGATGTCAAGAATAATACCAACAGCTAATGGTCATTGAGTACCTACACTGGTGCCAGGCACTCCTGTGCTTTCCTTTCATGTTTGCTTTTCATGATGGCCATATGAGGAATGTATCATTATAATGCATAAAGAGGTCAATACAGAGAGTTAGGCTGACATTTGAATATATGAGTCTGGACCCAGGAGGAGTTTGAATGGATGGAGGTATAAACCTCACGTCCTTAGCTACAAATAGACAGCAGTAAACTCACTGAGGCATCCTAGAGGGAGGGTGTCAATAGAGAGAGGAGCAGGCACCAAGGCCAAGGGTACTCGGGTATCTAGAAGCCTGCCAGGTGAACAGCAGCCAACAAGCCTCTCTGAAGTCCAGTGTGGTTCCTGGAGGGTTGTCTGTCCTTGCTCTCAGCTGCATTTCCCCAGTGCTCCTCCCACCTGCACTGGGTTGTCCCCTTCATGACGACAGGGACAGTGTGTACCTTTCACCACTGTATCTGCATAACATAGACTACTTCTGGCCCATGGAATACACTGACTGAATGAAAAATAAACAAACGATAAGTACGTAAAATCCTTCGTAGTTGATACCTTGAAATACATTAAGGGGCTTCATGAGTAAGAGGGAGAAAAATTGATCAGGGCTGCTTCTGAGACCATCCCTTAGGCGTAATGAGTGTTAAACAACACTTAAACAAAGAGATTTAATGGCAGAGATGTATGTTAAAAAGATGTAAGTATAGCTTAAAGATTACTAGAAACATGCACATTATTGCAACTATAGTCAAATCGCTAAAAAACATATACTACATGCACACAGAATATTATAAAGTAATTTAATGCCCTCATTAAAAAAAAACAAAAAAAATTACCATGAAAAGACTAATGTTGAATGAAAATATCAGGGTATAATATCTGTGTTAATATACATAACTGTGTGTGCTAATACACACATAAAACCAGTTGCCACTGAGTCAGTTCTGATTCATGATGACACCAGTGTGCCAGAGTAGAACTGTACTCCATAGGGGTTCCAATGGCTGAGTTTTCGGAAGTAGGCTGCCAGACCTCTCTTTCATAGCAATTCTGGGTGGACCTGAACTCCAACTTTCTGTCAGCAGCTCAAGATATTAACCATTTGCATCAACCAGAGACTCTAATACACATACATGCCAATATAAGCAAGAAAATAGACATATCGGAACGTTAATAATTTATTCTATGCATTACGTATGTTTTCTTGTTTTTTTTTTTTTTTTTTTTTTGCATACTTTCCCATTGCTTCCAAGTTTTTGAGGAATAGAATGTACTTCTGGAAAAATTCATGAGAGATTTTTAAGTAATGAAATAATTAACAGAAACAGAATGAGTAAATCTGTGGCAAGGCAGCCCATGAACCCAAGATTACAGTAACACTGGTATGAAAAGCAGAATTGTGGAGTCCTGAAGCTCAGTGGTTCCATGCATCCATCAGGAAAGAGGGAAGAGCAAATGAACAAGGAGAAAATACAGTGAGCCAGAGGAGTGGGAGCCCTCTGTTGTGGGCACAGTTTTCTCGTGAAACTTTAGATGGACACAGTGGGTGGGATTATCCACTTCCATCATACAAACATTTTTATTACCCTTGATTTTAACAGAACTATGTTATAAAAACAAATAATAAAATAAAGTATAATAAAAGAATAAATCTCATCAGTGGACTACTATCATTTTCCCCAGCCACTGAGGAGGGCAGGAGACACACAAGGGAAAGAAGATGGAGCAGTGTGAAAACTCATGCTAAGTGGGGAGGAGAGTGTTTCTGAGACAGGCCTTAGCTGCTACCACCTAGGGAAGTAGGCAGCCATGCACAACCAACTGGAAGAAATGGTACATTATTTCTGAGACCTACTCCAGCTCATAACAAATTATGGATAACATGGGGAAGAATGAGATTTCCAGGACACTTAACTGTTTTTATGAGAAACCTGTACATAGAACAAGAGGCAGTCATCTAAACAGAACAAGGAATACAGCATGGTTTAAAGTCAAGAAAGGTGTGCATCACCGTTGTATCCTTTCACCATATGTATTCAACCTGTATGCTGAGCAAATAATCTGAGAAGCTGGTCTGAAGAAGAAGGCATCAGAATTGGAGGAAGACTCATTAATAACCTGAGATATGCAGATGATACAATCTTGCTTGCTGAAAGTGAAGAGGCCTTAAAGCATTTACTGCTGAAGATCAAAGACTACAGACTAACAGCCTAACAACTGGACCAATAAGCAACATCATGATAAACGGAGAAAATGTTCACGTCATTAAGGGCTTCATTTTTACTTGGATCCACAATAAACACCCACGGAAGCAGCAGTCAAGAAATCAAACGACACATTGCATTGGGCAAATCTGCTGCCAGAGGCCTCTTAAAGTGTTCAAAAGTACAGATGTCACCTTGAAAACTAATGTGTGCCTGACTCAAGCCACGGTGCTTTCAGTTGCCTCATACGCACACGAAAGGTGGGCAATGAATAAGGAAGACCAAAGAAAAATTGAAGGCATTGAATTACGGTGTTTGCAAAGAATATTGAATATACCACGGACTGCCAAAAGAATGAACAAATCTGTCTTGAAAGAAGTACAGCCAGAATATTCCTTAGAAGCAAGAATGGCGAGGCTTCATCTCACATATTTTGGACATGTTGTCAGGAGAGATCAGTCCCTGGAGAAGCAGGTCATACTTGGTAACAAGTGGCCACAACAATTGGCTCAAACATAACGACGACTGTGAAGGTGACGATAGGTAGTTTAACATACATTTTGACCCATATGAATTAAAATTTAAACAATTATTTCATGCCTTTTTCATAGAGAGATAGTATTCACAATTAAAATAAATGTAAACAATTAATAGAAAAAATCTCTGAAAATAAAATTTAATTTTTTTACATCACTGCTCCATACCCCAAATCTAAATGGCTTGATATACAGCACTGGTCTTTGTGATTCACAAAAAGCAGGTACCAATTCCTGAACAAGAACTGAAGTGACAGGAGAAACTCCCCATGCTGTTATAGCCCTGAGTATGGGCCCTAATCCAGTGATCTGTCTTCATTAATTCCTTTTCATTTCATCTCTGTGGAAGAGGGGAGGGAGAAGGTGAGAGAGGGTTACATGTGCCTATTCTGTTCTTTAGCATCTAGTTCACTGCCAGGAACAAGTATTCGTAAGAGTCTAAAAAACGTTAAAGTACAAATAAGGAGGAAAACCTCCTAGTATATATATGTATTAGGTGGCACAAAGAGTTAAGTGCTCAGCTACTAACTGAAAGGTTGGCAGTTTAAATACACTCAGAGTTGCCTTGGAAGAAAGGCCTGGCAATCTACCTCCAAATAGTCACAGCTATTGAAAACCGTATGGAGGGCAGTCCTACTCTGAAAACTCACGGGGTCGTCATGAGTGAAAATCTACTCAACGGCAACTGGATTGGTAATCTATATATGGCATAAATGTTGGGAAAATTAGTTTCTGAACATATACACGGCATACAGAATACACTGCACATTAGTATTATGTGCCAAAACCCACTGTCATCAAGTCGATTCTAACTCACAGTGACCCCAAAGGACAGAGTAAAACTGCCCCATAGGGTTTTCACTGAAGCAGACTGCCACGTCTGTCTCCTACAGAGAGGCTGGTGGGTTCGAACCACTGACCTTTCAGTTAGCAGCCAAGTTCTTTAACCACAGAGCCACTAGGGCTCACTGCTGTCATGTACAGTGATTACATAAGCAAATTCTGAAACAAACTGCCTGGGTTTAAATCCTAACTCAATTTATCAGCTGGGTGATCTGGGCACGTTACTTTACCTCTCACTGCCTCAGTTTCCCATTTCTAAAATGGGTCTTATGCAAAAGGTTGTTACGCAGGTTAAATAAAACACACAAGGCACTTAGAAAAAGGCCTTACACACAGAATGAACACAATAATTGTTAGCTTTCATGATTATTAAGGGAATACAAACAAATGGCTAGGTTGAAGGAACTTCCATTGAAAAAGAGTTGAGTTCCAAAATTCATGTGTAAAGTCATTTACATCAACTGTTAAAGTTGTATGTTTAGATTCAAGTGATTACTGAAGTGTGTTATGATCTTGAACAGAGTTCTGGGGACTATACAGGCAGACTCTGCATGCCCTTCTCCTGCACATCCATTCCATCTCCCTTGGAGCCCAGACATCATGTTATCAATTAAACCCCTCCCACGCTGGTGGTGTACTGTTTAAGAGCTACGGCTGCTAACCAAAAGGTCATCAGTTCAAATCCACCAGGCGCTCCTTGGAAAGTCTATGGCACAGTTCTGCTCTGCCCTATAGGGCCGCTATGAGTTGGAATAGACGCAGTGGCAATGGGTTTTTAACGGGTATGAGGTAACTGTTCAGTGCTTAAAGACGTACCAAAAGCAACCACTAACACAAAAGTATAGTAAAAGGTTCTTATTTCAGAGTAGCAAAACCTTAGTTTCTAACACAGTGGTGAATTAGGGTGGACTGTGGATCAAGAGGAGCTCTGGTGGCATAGTGGTTAAGAGCTCAGCTGCTAACCAAAAGGTCAGCAGTTCGAATCCACCAACTAGTCCTTGGAAACTCTATGGAATAGTTCTATTCTATGCTATAGGGTCTCTATGAGTTCGAATCAACTAGGGTCTCTATGAGTTGGAATCAACTCTGATGGTGACAAGTTTGGTTTGGTGGGTGTCATGGATTGAATTATGACCCTAAAAAATGTGTGTCTCAACTTGGTTAGGCCATGATTCCCACTACTGTGTAGTTGTCCTCCATTTTGTGATTGTAATTTTACTTTAAGAGGATTAGGGTGGGATTGTAACACCACCCTCACTCAGGTCACCTTTCCCTGGGGTGTGGCCTGCACCACCTTTTATCTCTCCAGAGATAAAACGAAAGGGAAGCAAGCAGAGAGTTGGGAGCCTCAGACTATCAAGAAAGCAGCACCAGGAGCAGAGCATGCCCTCTGGACCCAAGGTCCCTGCACCTGAGAAGCTCCTTGACCATGGGAAGGCTAAGGACAAGGACCTTCTTCCAGAGCCGAAAGAGAGAGAAAGCTTTCCCTTAGAGCTGATGCCTTGAATGTGGACTATTAGCCTACTTCAACGTGAGGTATTAAATTTCTCTCGGTTAAAGCCATCCACTCATGGTATTTCTGTTATGGCAGCACTAGATGATGAAGACAGTGGGTCAAGGTGGAAGGGGTGGATGAAGGACAAAAAAAGAAAAATGGACAACAGGAGAAATATAAGAATTCAGAGAACTGTGAAAATTTAATTCCTGAATATACTTTCTTTCTCCTCCCTATAACTGGAAGGACTTTTCTCATATACAGCATATATAAGGAAATCCTTGCAATATTTAAAACTTACATTTTTGTAAAACTCATTCTCTGAAAATTCACGGTGGCCCCATTAATTTCTGGCTTAAAAACAACTCAGAACTAAAAAGAAGCATAAATAAATAAATAAAGGCACTGCTGTCATTTGCGGGTGATGTTCTTTTCCTGCTATCCACAACCCACACACTCGGGTTAATTTTCCAGGGTCAGTGTTCATAGACCATCCTCTTTCTCTTACCACCACCCACCACCCTTAATTATTTAGAAAAGGCAGGGCCAGTCAGTGCTCCAAACATCAAGTTTTCTCTCCAAAATGCCAACTGGCACTTGGGGAGCAGGCTACATTCTCAGCTATCAGCACTTCCACTAGCCCCTGCAGATAAGGAATGTGTCTCCACTGAACTGTTCATTGTAATTAAAAAAAAAAAAAAAGTAAAAAACTGTTTCTTAAAAAAAACCAGGCATTTCCCTATTACCCACCCACCCCACTCTCCCACACCCAGTGCTCCCCTCACCACACACACACTCAAATATTTCCTACCAAGGGTGTGTCCCAAGCACGGGGTCTGGCTCCGCTCTTCTTTTACACCCCTTGGAGGCCTCTGGAGAAACCATACCTTTGGTTGGCAATTCCCTGAACCCTGCCTATTCAAGCTGGCACTTATTCAAAAAGGCAGGTGAGTCTTCAAGTCAGGTTTTTAAAAGGAGTTTAAGAGGTGCCAGGTGATATGCCTACTCACCCTCAAATTTCTCAAAGGTAATAATTTCTTCAAATGTTTACAATGTCTCAACTATGGGTTAATTAAATCCCTTAGGATGGTGGGCATAGGAAAATCCTCCATCTCAATGCCCCCCATTTCGAAAAAAAAAGAGGGGAATCTCCAAAATTAGAAATTTCAATTTCTACATACTTGATTGAACTAAGGAGTAAGTTCCTCACATGTGTTATTCTTGGTCTGAGTCCTGGTGGTGCGGTGGGTAAGAGCTCAGCTGCTAACCAAAAGGTCTGCAGTTTGAATTCATCAGCTGCTCCTTAGAAACCGTATGGGGTAGTTCTACTCAGTCCTATAGGGTTGCTAAGAGTTAGAATTCACTGGATGGCAATTGGTTTGTTTGCTTTTCAATCTTTGGCTGAAAGGTGGACTTTGTTATCAATTTATTAAATCAACTGGTAATTTGCTGGATATTTCTCATACAGGAACTTATGATGTCTTCAAATCCAGCTAATCAGGTTTAGGGAGAGAGAAACTTCTCTACCTTAGCTTCCCTGCCATTCCCACACCTTTTTCATTGATTTCCATGCCCTGTTTAAGTAACGTCACTCATCACTTCTCACTGTCTAGGTTATCTGAGCCAATTCATGGCAGTCAATTCCACCTGAGCCCTAGGATACCCTCATTTACATACTCTGCCCTGTTCCTTCACCAATGGCTGACCTCACATCTCCCCTTGAATGTCTACTAGGCATCTCAAACTTAATGTGGTTCAAACAAAATTCTTCGTCCAAGTGTCTTATCTACCTCCCAGTCTTCCTTATCTCAGCAAATGTTCTCACTATCCTCTGGGTCGTTCAGGACAAAAACCTAGAAATCATCCTTGATTTCTCTCCTTTATTCAAATCTTGCATCCAATCCATTGACATATTCTGGACTCTTGGCACTACCTTAACATAAATCCTGACTCTATCCACTTCTCACTACCTCCACCTTACATCCACCATCATCTCTTGGTTAAAACTGGACTCCATGCACCGATCTTCCCTCTTACAATCTACATAACAGCATCATTTCAGTGGCTTCTCATGGCAATTAGGAAAAATTCCCAAATCCTTCCCATGGTCTTTCATGATGCGGGGCTTGCTCACCATACTAACCTCATTTCCTAACAGTCTTCCCTCGGTTCACTCCACACTAGCCATGACTTCTTTCCTGAGCTTCCTCAAACGTGCCAAAACACTTGGTTATTTAAGGGCCTCAGAAACAACTCTTTCCTTTATTGGCAATATCCCTCCCTTCAGAACTTCATACAGCTATTCTCTCCTTTGATATAGGTCAGTTATCTCCTCAAATATCCTGCTCCCATAAGCCTTTACTATTAATCTAAAACAGCTCACCCCACTCATTCCCTCACATGCAACTCTGTCTTATTTTCAAAATATTTAGCTCTCCTTGACATTTTTTTTTAATTATTACCTGTATTTTTTCTGGTTGAGAATATATGCAGCAAAACATACGCCAACTCAACAGTTTCTACCTGTACAATTTAATAACAGTGGCTACATTCTTGAAGTTGTGCAACCATTCTTACCCTCCTTTTCTGAGTTGTTCCTCTGTCATTAACATAAACCCACTGCTCCTTAAGGTTCCTATCTAATCTTTTCAGTAGCTGTTGGCAATCTGATGCCATGTAGACAGTTCTTAAAAGAGCATATGCTCAAGGTAGACCATTTTTATTAGTTAAGTAAGCTAATGTTCTGGAGCCCTCATGGCACAGTGGTTAAGTGATACGGTAGCCAAGCAAAAGAAGAGCAGTTTGAATCTACCACCTGCACCTTGGAAACTCTATGGGGCAGTGCTATTCTGTCTTACAGAGTCTCTGAGTTGGAATCAACAGCAACAGTTTGGTTTTTTCTTTTTCATACTTCGGTTTTAAGATGATTCAAGGGAATGCTTTTGGTGTAATGTTTAAAGATTATCTCACGGCAATAGTTTCAGGAGTTCATTCACCCTCAGTGGCTCCAAAAAGTCTAGGGTTCATTTGAAATTCTGTTCTGCATTTTCCCCCTTTTGATCAGGGCTTTTCTATGGACTCTTTGATCAAAATGTTCAGCGACAGCAGCCGGGAACCTTCTGGTTCTTCTGGTCTCATGGCATGCTAGACATTCTTTTAAAAAACATGAGTGGATGCTGAAGGTTATCAAATACTTATTTTATTACACCTATTAATATAATCACATTTATTTTTCCTGTACATATGGCAAATTATACTGATTCATTTTCGAATGTTAAACTAACCTTGAATTCTTGGGATAGACCCAACTTGGTCATAATATATTCTTCTTTAGAGTATTGCTGGATTTGTTTTGCCTATTTATTTTTATATTTTGCATCTATGTTCATCAGTGACATTGGCCTGTAATTTTCCCATCTTCTGCTTCTCTTGTCAGGTTTTGGTATCAATATTCATTCTACAAGCTTTATAAAATGAGTTTGGGTATATATTTCATTTTATATTGAAGAATTTGTGAAATATTTCTTGAATATTTGGCAGAATTTGCAGGAAAAGCCATCTGATATGAAGTTTTCTTTTTGAGAATAGTTTGAGCTCTAATTCAATTCTATTAACAGTTGTGGAATTACTTTTGCTTCCTGTTTCTTCTTGAATCGTTGTTATTAACTTACATGGTATGATACGTTTGCCTACTTTACCTAAATTTGCAAATTTATTGGCTAATACGGTTCATAACATTCTCACATTATCTTGATGTTCTGCAAGATCTGTAGTCATTTTCTTTCTAATTCCTGATATTCGTTTTTTATATCTTCATTCTTTTTCACTTGATCAATCTTGCCTAAAGTTTGTCAATTTTACTAGCATTTTCTAAGAATCAACTTTAGTCTTTGTTGATCGTCTGTTGCATGTATTCAATCATTAATAGAAACAAAAATTCCTATGAATGTTTGTTTCTGGTTTTTTCCCAACATTTTGAATGGATGTTTCACTCACTTATTTTTCAAGATTTGTTCTTTCCAATTATATTTTTAAGGCTATAAGTTTCCTATATTATATTGTCTGTACTGCACAAATTTTTATATGCACTATGTTCATAATTGTTCACTTCAAAATGTATTCTAATTTTCATTATGATGTCTTTTTTGACTCATAGTATTTTAAAATATCCGAGCACATGGAGATTTTGTATTTTCATTTTCTAAGATGGTTTTTTTTTTTTTTTAATTATGGTGTACTTACATAAAAAAAAAAATGGAGATTTTGTATTTTCATTTTCTAAGATGGTTTTTTTTTTTAATTATGGTGTACTTATATCCTCTATATTATTGCAGACTCTTGAAATTTGTTGAGACTTGCTTTATAACACAGTATACAGTTAATTTTTATACACACTATGTATGTGCATGAGATGAATGTATATTCTTTAGTGGTTAGATAATACATACACATACACATATATCAATTTGGTATTTTTTTACATGTTAAATCTCCTGTATCCTTGATAATTTATGGACTTCTATGTTTCTGAGGGGTGTGTTAAAAATCTATTATGATGCATGATGTCAAAAGGAGCCCCAGTAGTGCAGTGGTTAAGCACTCAGCTCTTAAACCTTTTGATTTGATCCACCAACTACTCCACAGGAGAAAGATATGACCGTTCCCTTCCATAAAGATTACAGCCTTAGAAACCTTTGGAGAAGTTCTACTCCATCCTATATTCACTATGAGTCAGAATTGACTCAACAGCACACAAGAAAAAATGTATGATGTGATGGAAACTCAGAAGTACGAAGCTAAAAAGAATTGGTCCTACCTCCAGGGTCAAAGGATGAAGGACAGAGAAAACAGCAGAGACATCCAAAAGCTTGGAAAAAGGGCTGAGAGGACAATGGTTGGTGGTTTAAGGGCTTTGAAGGGCTACCATATATACTGAGGAATCTGAAGTGCAATGTTCTTGCCTAAGGATGAAGATATGCTCATAAAGATCCTGACAAAGCTTTAGGCTTGCACCTCTGGCTGATCTTTGGGCTCCATGGGGGCAGGAAGTGAAGGCTAGCGCAGAGTTTTAGGCACTCTTGCTTAGCATTGAAAGAACGCACCAGTTCAGAGCCAATCTGCAAAGACTGGGATAATGTTACTTTTTCTTTTTGGCTACAAGCATTTAAAGAAAGCACTGTCAGGTCATGAACTGACTGCTGAGATAACAGAACAGAACTTCAGTGTCCACACATGAGAAGACATACAATCTCTGCAGAAATAGTTTGGAAACATCACTAAGCAAATGGATGACTGGCCTTCAACAATTAAAAAAAAAAAAAAAGCAAACCCTAATGACAGGAGGGAATCTGATTTCCAGAGTTACATTATAATATTTAAGATATCCAGTTTGCAACACACTATTCTAAGTCATAAAAAGAAAAAAGAAAAGGATGGTTCATTTGTTAAGAAGAAAGAAAGAAGAGAAATGAACTGAAAGCATCCCTAAGGAAACACAGATATTGGGATTACTAGACAAAGATTTTAAACCAATTGTCTTAAATTTCCCCAAAGAGCTAAACAAACCATAGACACACACACAAAAAAAGGAAACCAAGAGAAGAATGTATGAACAAGTAGAAAACATTAATAAAGAAATATTATACAAAAGAACCAAATAGAAATTATAGAGCTGAAAAGTTGAATAGCTGAAATAAAAATTTCATTAGAGGAGCTCAACAGCAGATTTGAGCAAGAAAGCAGGAAAATGTAAACTTGAAAAAGCACAACTGAAATTGTTCTAACTGAGGAGCATAAAGGAAAAAGAATGAAGAAAATGAATAGAGCCTAAGGGACCTGCGGGACAACATCAAGCATACCAACATACTCATTAAGGAGTCCCAGAAAGGAAAGAAAGATGAAAGGACAGGAAGAATATTTAAAAATGTAATGACTGGAAGTTTCCCAAATGTCACCTAGATATCCAAGAAGCTCAATAAACTCAAAGGACAGTAAATACATAGATATCCACAGACAGACATAATCAAAATGTCAAAAGACGAAGATAGAAACTTGAAAGCAGCGACAGATAAGTGACCCCTAATGTACAATTTTTTTTTTTTTTAATGTACAAGAGAGTCTCAACAAGTTTAACTTGATTTTTCATCAGAAACCATTGAGACAAGAAAATAGTCGAATGATGTATTTAAGGTACTGGAAAAAAAATACAGAAACAAAACTATGAACCAAGATGTCAATATCTAGCAAAACTATCTTTCAAAAATGAAGGTGAAATTAAGACATGCCCAGATACACAAAACCTGAGGGAGTATGTTAGCAGCAGAACTGCCTTATGAGAAATGCTACAGGGAATCATCCTGGCTGGCATGGAAGGACACTAGACAGTAACTTGAAGCCATAAAAAGAAACGAAGACTCTGTAAAGGTAACTACTTAGATAAAACAAAGTCAGTAATATTTTTATATCACACCTCTCTTTTTCTCATATATGATTTAAAGCACAAATGCATAAAAATACTTACACATCTCTCTTAACGGACACACAATGTATAAAGATGCAATTTTTGTAACAGCAACGTAAGTAGGGGAGGTAACTGAGATGAATAAAAGCAGAATGTTGTATACTGTTGAAGCTAAATTTGTATTAATTAAAAGAAGATTGTTATAAACATAAGATATTAATTGTAATCCTCATGATCACCACTAAGAAGTTAAAAAATATAAGGAAAGGAAATAAGGAGAGGATCAAAATTGTACACTTGAAAAAAATCAGTCAAACACAAAAGTGGACGGTAGTGAAGAAAATGAGAAACAAAGTACGTATATGACCTACTACAAAGTAGAAGACATAAGTCCTTCCTTATCATTAATCGCTTTAAATTTAAATAGATTAAATTCACAATTGGGATCATTAAAGTTGTGTGTCAACTTTGTTGGACCATGATTCTCAGTGCTTTGGCAGTTATGATGTAGTTTAGCAGTCGTATAACGATGCAATCATTTCCATGATGAGATGTGATATAATGTGATTACCTCCATGATGGGATCTGCTGTGAGTAGCCAATCAGATCTAAGGGAGTTTCCTCGGGGGTGTGGACTGCATCCAATATAGGTGGACTTTCTGGCAAGGCTCTTGAGTTTTTGCTCACTCGGAATCCTGCAGCTGGCTCCTCTTCATCTGATCTCAAGTTTTTGGGACTTGAACTCTCAGCTTACCTTCCAATTTTGGGATTCACCAGCCTCCGCAGTCTGTGAGCCACGGCCTGCCAGCTTACCTGCCGATCTTGAGATCTGTCAGCCTTTGCAGCCTGTGAGCCACAGACCTGTTGTATGACCTGCAGATCTTGAGTTCTGCAGTCCCTGCATCTATGTGAGTCAGGAGAAGCCACAAGCCTGACCCATGGACTTGAGACTTACCAGCCTCTACAGCCTCGTGAGCCATTTTCTTGATATAAAGCTATTTATATATAAATATATATATATACACCTCACTGGTTTTGTTTCTCTAGAGAACCCAGCCTAAGATACCAATTAAAAGACAAACATTGGCAGAATGCATAAAAAAATCATTCGATTGCTATCAAGCTGATCTGACTCATGGTGACCCCTCCCCTCATGTGTGTCAGAGTAGTACTGACACACAAGTGTGTCAGTTCAATGGCTAATTTTTCAAAAGTAGATCACCAAGCCTTTCTTCCAAAGTACCTCTGGGTGGACTCAAACCTCCAACATTTTGGTTACCAGCTGAATGCATTAACCGTTTGTACCTCCCAAGGACTACAACATGTATCTATGTTTATTTCTGTATTACTTCTCTTTATACTATATACATACATACACACATACACACACATAGACATCCATGAGTGGTTCATACAGATGCTTTGGACTTCAGCTAGCAGGGCTCTATTAATTATTGATAGAAAAGTACTGATACCAGTTATAAATGCGTATTTGTCCATTTCCCCTTTCAGATTTATTAGTTTTTGTATTTTGGAGCCCTGTTGTTAGACACGTACACATTTAGGAGTGTTGTATCTTTTTGGAGAATTGAACCTTTATTATGTTATGTCCCTACTTATTCCCAATAATACTCCTTTTTCTGAAGTATAATTTGTCTGATATTAATACAGCCACTGCAGTAGAACTGGATAATTTTCAACCATTTCAAGAGGTAGCATAAGATCAAGAACTGATGGTATAAAAGGAAGAAATCGAAGCTGCATTGAAGGCATTGGTGAAAAACTATCCTCTCTCCACCATCTTCACTAACCCTGACACCAACTGTCCCTCACACAGCACTCCCTACTTCTCTGCTGGGTTCAATAACTCATTGCAATGGCCACACAGAACTCATAGTCCATATTCACGATTATGGGGTTTATTAGGGAAGTAACAGTTATAGCTCAGGCTCAAAGACACTCAGAATACAATTCTTCTATCAGGACAGCCTCTTCCCTCCTGTGCTCATAGGCGTGCCTCTGCCTGGCCTTGGGCCGGCCTCTCTCCAAAGGCACTCAGCTTTCCTTCTCCATGGGCCATCATCTCCTATAGCCAGGTCCCTGTTGCTCGGTCTCTCCTGCCATGGCATCTTACCATCTTCAGGGTTACAGCTTCCTCTCTCTATCTCAGTCTCCTGCTTCTAGGAGCTTCTCAGTGCAGGGATCTCAGGTCCATAATATATGCTCGGCTCTTGGCTGTTCTTCCTTGATGGGAGTTGAATCCTCCTCTTTGCTCTGGAACTGGTTCTCTTTGAAGGGAAAATAAACAATCCCCTTGGTGAGCCACAATTACCCTATCACACAGTCCTGCCCAAGCACCAGGGTGGATGTTATAAGACCATGGCTAGAAAGGCCACACAAAGTAAACAATCACATCACAGTACCTTGGACTCATTTTTCAAGTGAAGTACCAAAAATCCCATACAAACAGATTGGTAAAGAATATAATCAACAGCAAGAACATTTTCATACTTATGTTTTCTGTATTTGGAAGAAATCTATAGCACTATTCTTATTTTGCCAATTCACAGGGATCACAGAGATTAGTGGTAGATGTTGCAGTACCAGAAAACTCTCTGGTGAAACAGTCTGTGAGCAGTCTTACAAACATGGATATTCCACTAGAGTCAAAAGAATGACGTTACATATCATCAAAGAGAACATTTCAAGATCTAGCCTGAAGTACAATGTTGTCACTGATAGGCTAAAATCCATACACTTACAAGGAAGACTAGTTTATACGACTATTCAAATTTATGCACCAACCACTAATGCCAAAGATAAAGAAATTGAAGATTTTAAACAACTTCTGCAGCCTGAAATTGATCAAACATGCAATCAAGATGCATTGATAATTACTGGTCATTAGAATGTTAAAGTTGGAAACAAAGAAGGAAAAGTAGTTGGAAAATACAGCATCGCTGAAATAAATGACACCAGAAATCTCATGAAAGAATTCTGCAAGACCAGTGACTCATCCACTGCAAATATTTTTTTTCACCAACATAAACGGCAGCTATACACGTGGACTTTACCAGATGGAATACACAGGAATCAAACTGACTACATCTGTGGAAAGAGAAGATGGGAAAACTCATATCATCAGTCAGAACAAGGCCAGGGATCGATTGTGAAACAGACTGTCAATTGCTCATATGGGAGTTCAAGTTGAAACTGAAGAAAATTAGAATAAGTCAAAAGGGGCCAAAATATGACCTTGAGTATATCTCACCTGTATTTAGAGACCACCTCAAGAACACATTTTACGTGTTGAACACTAACGACTGAAGACCAGACGAGTTGTGGAATGACATCAAGGACATCACACATGAAGAAAGCAAGAGATCCTTTAAAAGACAGGAAAGAAAGAAAAGACCAAAACGGATGTCGGAAGAGACTCTGAACGTTGCTCTTGAATGTCGAGTAGCTAAAGTGAAAGGAAGAAATGATGAAGTTTTGAGTATTGAGACGCCACCAGTGATCCCTCTTACAAAAAAGACACGAAAAAACAAGTGAAGCGATTATATTTATGACAAGCTAGGAGCCCTGAACATCAAAGGTAAAGTTAGAAAATGGACTCAGCGGCAGGGGGAGGGAGAGACTATTCAGAAGTGGAGAGGAGTTACTGGACCTGAATAGCCAGGAACCCTCAGGCACCGTTCCCTGGAGCGACTGCAGTGGGGCTGGCAATAGCATTCCACAGGCGTTTAGCTCAGGGAAGGACAGCAAGTTGCACAGACTACTCACACCTCCAGAACAAGAGAAGAACGGCACTCTCAGCAAAAGCTAATTACTTGTGTTTATTTTACTACGCCCCCAGCCCCCAAGCCGGCTTCAGTGGCTGTCAACTTCCCTGGGCCTGAGATAGGCCCTGGTACCACTCTGAGCCATTTTTCCATCCTTGAAGAAGGTATAAGTTCACAACTGGGGGAAAGATAATCTGCCAGCTCAATTAAGCTGGGGAGCTCAGGACAGAAGCAGCTCTTGTTCAGGCACAGACAGTCCATGGGCTTTGAATACCTTTCACCCCAGCATGGACCTGTGTGGGCCCATTTCAGGAGAATAGGCCCTTGTTGCCAGACTGCAACTGTTTCAGCTGGACGGTGGAAAGATGGGTGTTTGATGTTTGACACTGCTTTGCCTATTAAACAGGGTCTTCACCTACCCACATCAGGGGCCTAAGGACTGGTGGCCCCACCCACAATACCTGGCCACCTGTGATAGGGCTCCAAGGATAAGTAGTACCGCCCAGAACTTACAACCAAAAGCATTGGGTACCCATCGCGCTTCTGCAGAACCCACCCGTGTGCTCTACAGAACAGGGATGCACTTTCCTCACAGACACTCAGAGGTCAGCTGTCAGCCCCCTGCCTTGATCAGAGTCGGACCCCCTACTGCAGCCAGATACTTCTGCCTACACCAATGACCCCTGCCCCTTTAAGACTGTAGGACAGAGCCTGTACCTTACACTTTATGACCAACTACCTGGGCACCTGAGTTGAATCCATACAAGAAAAATAAATGAACTCCTAGGCTCATATGCCTGGTAACAGTGCTAGCCATCTGGTGATAGTACATTAGAGCTTCAAAGGTGAAAATAATCAACCTAGTGCACTCAAGCAGCTTATTTGGGTATACCAAAACTAAACAAAGCAAGAAGCTAGGATACAAAAAGCAAGCATAAAATAAACTAATACAATAACTTATAGATTGCTCAGAGACAACAGTCAATATCAAATCACATAAAGAGGCAGACACGGGGGCAGGACCAAGATGGCTGACTAGGTAGAAGATTCCGCTTGTCCCTCTTGAAACAAAGACTCGAAAAAACAAGTGAACTGATTACATAAAGGACAATCTACAAACCCTGACCATCAAACACAGAACTAAGGAGTTGACCTGAGTGACGGGGGACCGAAAAGCCACGCTGCAGCAGGGACCACTTCCAGAGCCAGTGTCCCACGCCACAGCCTTGAGCCCTCGTGGTTTCCTGGTGTCAGAGTGGTGGGGCTGATTGTGGCTTACTGAGACACGGAAGAACAGATATAGGCCCAACCCTCAGGACCAACCTCAGAGGGGACCCAGGCAGCACACACAGGCTCCACACAGACGCGGCTGACAGGGAAACGAAAAACTATAGGGAAGCAGCGACTGGTTCTGGAGCCTGGAGTGCAGCGTCCCAGAAAGGAAACCCTGGTGCTGGGCTTTGGACTAAGTGTGGGGGAGCCAATTGTGGCTTCCTGAGACGGTGTGAGCATGGACGCAGCCCTAACCCTCTGGGACAGTCTCAGCAGGGATCCAGCCACCACACACGAGCGACACAATGCTCTGGAATCTCAGAAAAAACAGTCCTCACCAAACAACATAAGTAACTTTCTATATTTTGCCAGGCTACTCTCTTCTATATATCTGATTCCACCCCTCATTGCCCCAGCCAGCTTCATTAACATTGGAATTCTCTGTGCCAGAGAGTGAAGTGCACTGCTGGATTTTTTTTCTTCTTTCTTTTCTAACCCATTCTCCTGGCCTGAGAAAAGCAGCATTTAACAATCAAAGAAAAAATCCTTCCCTGACTTCCCTAAACTGAAATAACAGTACAGAATCAGCTCCATCCAGGCATTAACAGACCCATAGTCTTTGGCTTTCACCCTACAGGTAACTAGGTGGCTATTACAATGTAAAGGCAATTCTGATAGAGATCTGACCATAATTGTTTTAGCTCAGCAGTGGAAAGGCAAGTTTTGGAGGTCAGATACCTCTCTACCTATTAAACAGAGCCCTCGCTGATCCGCACCAGGGAACTGAGGGCTGAGACTCCACCCACATCACCTAGCCACCTGCTAGAGGGGTCTGAGAATAGTGACGCCTACCCAAGCATTGGGTGCCTAAGATACAGCTGCAAAGCCCACCCACCAGAGTGCTCTAGAGAATAGAGCCACACCTACCTCACTGTCACTTGAAGGAAGGCTGTCAGCATCCTGCCCTCCTCGAAATGTGACCCCATGCCACTAATAGAAACTGGTGCATACAACCATCACCACTACTCCTCTAAGATAATAGGTGAGAGCCTACACCACACACTAGGTGACCAGCTATCAGGACACCTGAGCTGATTCTATTCAAGAATAGTGAATGGACTCATACACTTATATACCTGGTAACAGCTCAGGCAAGCTGGTAATAGGACGTAAGTGATTCAAAAGCTACATCAATCACGATACCACAATCTAGTAGCCCATCTGGGTGTCTTGTAACAAAACAAAATAAGAAGATAAGACTCAGTGAGCAAATATAAAAGAAAATATTACAATATCTTATAGATGGCTCAGAGACAGCAGTCGACATCAAATCACATGAAGAAGCAGACCATGATTGCTTCTACAAACCCCCAAATCAAAGAATCAAAATCATTCCCAGATGTAGATACATTCCTAGAATTGCCAAATGTAGAATATAAAAAAATTATATACAGAATTCTTCAAGACATCAGGAATGACCTCACAAATGAAATAAGGCAATCTACAGAAAACACCAAGAAATACGCAGATAAAGCAGTCAAAGATATCCAAAAGATTATTCAACAACATAGTGAAAAAATTAATAAGCTGTAAGAATCCATAGAGAGACAGCATTCAGAAATCCAAAAGATTAACAATAAAGTCACAGAATCAGACAACTCAATAGGAAGTCACAGGAGCAGAATCGAGGAACTGGAATGCAGAGTGGGGGAGCTGGAGGATAAGACAATTGACACAAATATAGTTGAAGAAAAATCAAATAGAATTTAAAACTATGAAGAAACCCTAAGAATCATGGGGGACTCTATGAAGAGTAATTTGCGTGTGATTGGAGTTCCAGAACAGGGAGGGATAACAGAAAATACAGAGAGAACAGTGGAAGATCTGATGGGAGAAAAATTCCCTGGCATTGTGAAAGATGAAAAGATATCTACCCAAGATGCTCATCGAACCTCATACAAAATAGATCCCAAAAGAAAATCACCAAGACATATCATCAAACCTGCCAAAACCAAAGATAAAGAGAAATTTCAAAAGCACCCAAGGATAAACGAAAAGTTACCTACAAAGGAGAATCAATAAGTTTGCACTACTCGGCAGAAACCATGCAGGCAAGAAGACAATGGGATAACATATATAGAGCACTGAAAGAGGAAAAACTGTCAGCGAACAATCATATATCCAGCAAAATTCTAAAACATGAAGGTGAAATTAAGATATTTACAGATAAACACAAGCTTAGAGAATTTGCAAAAACCAAACCAAAACTGCAAGAATTACTGAAGGAAATTCTTTGGTCAGAAAATCAATAATATCAGATACCAACACAACACAAGGTCACAGAACAAAACATCCTGATATCAACCCAGATAGGGAAATCACAAAAACAAAATAAGATTAATTAAAAAAATTACTCAAAACAGGGAATCATTGATGTGATTATGTAAAAGATTACGATAGTGAAAAAAGAGGGACTAAATACAGGAGGCTTAGAAATTACATATGGAGAGGAAACCAAGGCGATACAGGGCGAAACAACTTAGGTTTTTACTTACTCAAACCAGGGTAAATATTAAGGTAACCACAACAAGGTCTAACAATTCCATACTTCAAAATAAAAACCAAGATAAACATAACGACTCACCAAAATAAATTCAACTACTATAAAAAGGAGGAACACACATTCTACAAAGAAAAACTCAGCACAAAAAAGTAAATGGAAAATGAAATTATCAAAAACAGGCATCAAAATGACAGCACTAAACTCATACTTATCTATAATTACACTTAATGTAAATGGACTAAATTCACCAATAAAGAGACAGAAAGTTGCAGACTGGATAAAAAAACACGATCAGTCTGTATGCTTCCTAAAAGAGACACGCTTTAGAGTTAAGAGACACAAATAAACCAAAACTGAAAGGATGGATAAAAATATATCAAGCAAACAACAATCAAAAAAGACCAGGAAAGGCAATATTAATTTCCAACAAAATAGACTTTAAAATTAAATCCACCACAAAGGATAAAGAAGGACACTACATAAAGATTAAAGGGACAATTTACCAGGTACATATAACTGTATTAAATATTTATGCACCCAATGATAGGGCCACAACATTCATAAAACAAATGTTAACAGAATTAAAAAGTGAGATAGACACCTCCACAATTATAGCAGGAGACTTCAACACAACACTCTCGGTGAAGGATAGGAAATGCAGTAAGAAGCTCAATAGAGACACGGAAGATCTAAGTGCTACAATTAAACAACTTCACTTCATAGACTTATACAGAACACTCCACCCAACAGCTGCAAACTATAATTTCTTTTCTAGTGCACATGAAACATTCTCTAGAATAGATCACATATTAGGTCATAAAACAAGCCTTTGCAGAACCCAAAACATTGAAATATTATAAAACATCTTCTCTGAACAAAAGACCATAAAAGCAAAAATCAATAACAGAAAAACCAGGGAAAAGAAATCAAATGCTTGGAAACTGCACAATACCCTGCTCAAAAAAGACTGGGTTATGGAAGACCTTAAGGAGGGAATAAAGAAATTCACAGAATTCAACAAGACTGAAAACACTTCCTATGAAAACCTTTGGGACATGGTGAAAGCAGTGCTCAGAGGTCAATTTATATCAATAAAGGCACACATATTAAAGAAGAGCCAAAATGAAAGAACTGTCCCTACAACTTGAACAAACAGAAAGAGAGCAACAAAAGGAACTGTCAGGCACCAAAAGAAAGCAAAAAATAAAAACTACAGCAAAATTAAATGAATTAGAGAATAGAAAAACAATTGAAAGAGTTAACAAGGCCAAAAACTGCTTCTTTGAAAAAATGAACAAAATTGATAAACCATTAGACAGACTGACTAAAGAAATACAGGAAAACAAACCAATAATCCAAATAAGAAATGGGATGGGCCATATCACAACAGATCCAACTGAAATTAAAACAATCATATCAGATTACTACAAAAAATTGTATTCCAACAAATTTGAAAACCTAGAAAAAATGGATGAATTCCTAGAAACACACTACCTACCTAAACTAACACAAACTGGAGTAGAACAACTAAATAGACTGATAACAAAAAAAGAGATTGAAAAGGTAATCAAAACACTCCCAACAAAAAAAAGCCCTGGCCCTGATGGCTTCACTGCAAAGTTCTACCAAACTTTCAGGGAAGACTTATCACTACTACTGAAGGTATTTCAAAGCATAGAAAAGGACGGAATATTACCTAACTCCTTCTATGAAGCCAGCATAACCCTGATACCAAAACCAGCTAAAGACAACACAAAAAAAGAAAATTACAGACCTATATCCCTCATGAACATAGATGCAAAAATCCTCAACAAAATTCGAGCCAGTAGAATTCAACAACATATCAAAAAAATAATCCACCATAACCAAGTAGGATTTATACCGGGTATGCAAGGTTGGTTCAATATTAGAAAAACAATTAATGTAATCCACCACATAAAAAAAGGACAAGAACCACATAATTTTATCAATTGATACAGAAAAGGCATTTGACAAAGTCCAACACCCACTCATGACAAAAACTCTCAGCAAAATAGGAATAAAAGGAAAATTCCTCAACATAATAAAGGGTATTGATACAAAGCCAATACCCAGCATCATCCTAAATGGAGAGAGCCTGAAAGCATTTCCCTTGAGAACGGGAAACAGACAAAGATCCCCTTTATCACTGCTCTTACTCAGCATTGTGCTAGAGGTCCTAGCCAGAGCAACTGGGCTAGACAAAGAAATAAAGGGCATCCAGATTGGTAAGGAAGAAATAAAATTATCTCTATTTCCAAAGACATGATCTTATACACAGAAAACCCTGAGGAATCCTCAAGAAAACTAATAGAAGGGTTCAGCAAAGTTTCAGATTACAATACAAACACACAAAATCAGTTGGATTCCTCTATATCAACAAAAAGAACATTGAAGAGGAAATCATCAAATGAATACCATTCACAGCAGCCCCCAAGAAGATAAAATACTTAGGAATAAACCTTACCAAAAATGTAAAAGAGCTATACCAAGAAAACTACAAGGTACTACTGCAAAAAAAACAAAAGGGATCTACGTAATTGGAAAAACATATCTTGCTCGTGGATAGGAAGACAACATTGTAAAATTGTCCATTCTATCAAAAGCCATCTATAGATACAATGCACTTCCGATCCAAATTCCAATGACATTTTTTAAACAGATGGAGAAACAAATCACCAACTTCATATGGAAGGGAAAGAAGCCGCGGAAAAGTAAAGCATTACTAAAAAAGAACAAAGTGGGAGGACTCACTCTGCCTGATATTAGAACAAATTATACTGCCACAGTACTCAAAACAGCCTGGTACTGGTACAGCAACAGACACATAGACCGATGGAACAATATTGAGAATCCAGATATAAATCCATCCGCATATGAGCAGCTGATATTTGCCAAAGACCCAGTGTCAGTTAATTGGGGAGAAGATAGTCTTTTTAACAAAAGGTGCTGGCGTAACTGTATAGCCACCTCCAAAAAATGAAACAGGACCCCTACCACACACCATGCAAAAAACTAACTCCAAATGGATCAAAGACCTAAACATAAAATCTAAAACGATAAAGATCATGGAAGAAAAAATAGGGACAACATTAGGAGACCTAATACATGGCATAAACAGAATACAAAACATTACCAAAAATGATGAAGAGAAACCAGATAACTGGGAGCTCCTAAAAATCAAACACCTATGCTCATCTAAAGACTTCACCAAAAGAGTAAAAAGACCACCTACAGACTGGGAAAAAGTTTTCAGCTAAGACATCTCCACCCAGTGCCTGATCTCTAAAACCTACATGACTCTGCTAAAACTCAACCACAAAAAGACAAACAACCCAATTAAAAAATGGGCAAAGGATATGAACAGACACTTCACTAAAGAAGACATTCAGGCAGCTAACAGATACATAAGGAAATGCTCTCGATCATTAGCCATTAGAGAAATGCAAATCAAAACTACAATGAGATTCCATCTCACTCCAACAAGGCTGGCATTAATCCAAACCACACAAAAAAATAAATGTTGGAGAGGCTGTGGAGAGACCGGAACACTTATACTCTGCTGGTGGGAATGTAAAATGGTATACAACCACGTTGGAAATCAATTTGGTGCTTCCTTAAAAAGCTAGAAATAGAACTACCATACAACCCAGCAATCCCACTCCTCGGAATATATCCTACAGAAATAAGAGCTTTTACACAAATAGATACATGCACTTCCACGTTTATTGCAGCACTGTTTACAATAGCAAAAAGATGGAACCAACCAAGGTGCCCATCAATGGATGAATGGATAAATAAATTATGCTATATTCACACAATGGAATACTGCACATCAACAAAGAACAGTGACGAATCTGTGAAACACTTCATAACATGGAGAAACCTGGAAGGCATTATGCTGAGTGAAATTAGTAGCAAAAGGTCAAATATTGTATAAGACCACTATTATAAGATCTTGAGAAATAGTTTAAACTGAGAAGAACATATTCCTTTGTTGTTATGAGGGGGGGAGGCAGGGAGGGTAGGAGAGGGGTATTTACTAAAGAGATAGACAAGAACTACTTTCAGTGAATGGAAGGACAACACTCAACACAGTGGAGGTCAGCACAACTGGACTAAACCAAAGCAAAGAAGTTTCCTGAATAAACTGAACGCTTCGAAGGTCAGCAAAGCAGGGGCAGAGGTTTGGGGACCATGGTTTTAGGGGACATCTAAGTCAACTGGCATAATAAAATCTATTAAGAAAACATTCTGCATCCCACTTTGAAGAGTGGCATCTGGAATCTTAAATGCTAGCAAGCAGCCATCTCAGATGCATCAATGATTCTCAGCCCACCTGGATCAAGGGAGAATGGAGAACACCAAGAACATAAGATAATAACGAGCCCAAGAGACAGAAAGGACTACATGAACTAGAGATTACATCATCCTGAGATCAGAAGAACTAGACAGTGCCGGGCCACAACCAATGACTGCCCTGACGGGGAACATAACAGAGATCCCTTGAGGGAGCAGAACAGTGGGATGCAGACCCAAAATTCTCATAAAAAGACCAGACTTAATGGTCTGACTGAGACTGGAAGGACCCCAGTGATCATGGCCCCCACACCTTCCGTTTACCCACTACGGGAACCATCCCCAAAGCCGGTTCATCAGACATGGGTTGGACTAGACAATGGGTTGGAGAGGGATGCTGGTGAGGCGTGAGCTACTTGGTTTGGGTGGACACTTGAGACTATGTTGGCATCTCCTGCCTGGAAGGGAGATGGGTGGGTAGAGGGGCTTAGAAACTGGCAAAATGGTCACGGAAAGAAAGAGTGGAAGGAGGGAGTGGGCTGTCCCATTGGGGGGAAAGTAATTGGGAATATGTAACAAGTTGTGTATAAGTTTTTATGTGAGAGACTGCCTTGATTTGTAAACTTTCACTTAAAACACAATAAAAATTATTAAAATAAAAAAAAAAGAAGCTGACCCATGATTGCTTCAACAAGCTCTCAGAACTAAGACTCAAGGAATCTTCTCGATGAAGGTGCAATCCTGGAATTACCGGATACAGAATACAAAAAATTAATATACAGAACTCTCAAAGATATCAGGAAGGAAATGAGGCAAAATACAGAACAAGCCAAGGAACACAAAGATAAAGCAGCTGAAGAAATTAAAAAGGTTACTCAAGCACATAATTAAAAATTTAATAAGCTGCAAGAAACCATAGAGAGACTGCAATCAGAAATTCAGAAGATTAACAATAAAATTACAGAGTTAGAAAACTCGATAGAAAGTAAGAAGAGCACAACTGAAGAACTGGAAGGCAGAATTACTGAGATAGAAGATAAAACTCTTGGGACCAATATATTTGAAAAGAAACCAGATAAAAGAATTTTAAATGAAGAAATCCAAAGAATCATGTGGGACTTTATCAAGAGAAATAACTATGAGTGATTGCAGTACCAGAACAGGGAGGGCTAACAGAAAATACACAGGGAACTGTTGAAGATTTGTTGGCAGAAAACTTCCCTGATATCATGAAAGATGCTCATAAAATTCCACATAAGGTGATCTCAAAAGAAAGTGACCGAGACATATAATAATCAAACTTGCCAAAATCAAACATAAAGAGAATTTTAAGAGAGGCTAGGGATAAAGGAAGTCACCAAAAAAGGAGAGTAAATAATGATAAACTTGGACTACTCAGCAGAAATCATGGAGGCAAGAAGGCAATGGGATGACTTATACAAAATATTGAAGGAAAAAAATTGCCAACCAGGAATCAAACCATAATCCTGGCCCTCTGGCCTTAACCCTCTAACTCTAGCCCCTAAGCCCTAAGTCCCAAAGCCCCTAAGACCCTAAGCCCTTAGGTCCTAACCCCCAAGGCCCTAAACTCTAACCCTAACCCAAACTCTAACCCCTATACCCTAAACCCTAAACCCTAACACCTAACCCCTAACCACCCTAACCTTAACGACCCTAACCCTAACCCTAACACTCGAACCCTAACCCTCTAACGCTAACCTGAAACCCTAACCCTCTAACTCTAACCCTCTAACCCTAGCCCTCTAATCCTAGCCCTAAACCTAACCCCAACCCCCAAACCCAACGCCAAACCCTAAACCTCAAATCCCTAGCCCTAAACCTAAGAATGAGTCTAAGCCTAACCCTATCACTTAACCCTAAACTGTAAACCCTAACACTTAAAACCCTAACACCCTTACCCCTAACACATTCAACCCTAACACCCTAAATGCCAAAACCCTAAACACTAACACCCTTAACCCTAACCCCTAAACCCTAAACTTAAACGCTAAACCATCTAACCCTCTAACCCTAATACCCTAACACTAAACCCTAAACCCTAACCCCAGCCCCCAGCCCTAACCCTCACTCTAAGCCTTAAACCCTAAGCCTTAAGTCCTAAACCCTAGGCTCTAAGCCCTAAGCCCTAAACCCTAAGTCCTGAAACCCTAAACTCTAAGCCTTAAGCCCTAAACATAACCCTCTAACCCTAAACCCTAAAACCTTACCCCAGACCCATCCCACACCCCTAAACCTGAACCCCTAAACCCTAGCCCTAACCCCTAACCCTAAACCTCTAAACCATACCCCTAATCTTCTAACCCTAAACCTCCAACCCTAACCCTCTAACCCTAACTCTCTAACCCTAACCACAACACCAACCCCAACCTCTGAACTCTGAAACCCTAACCCCCTAACCCTAAGCCTCTGAACCCTAAGCCTAAACCCTCTAACCCTAAACCCTAACCTTCACCCCCTCACACCCTCACCTTCTCACTCCCTCACTCTATAATCTTCTCAACCTCTAACCCCCTCACCCTCTAACCCCTCACCCTCTAACTCCCTCAATCTCTAACCCCCAAACCTCTAACACCCACCCTCTTACCCCAAACCACATATCCCAAACAAACCCAACACCAACCCCAACCCTAAACCTAAATCCTGACCCCTAAAACCTAACCCAAACCCTACCGACTAAACCCCAAAACCCTAAACCCCCAAAACTGTAAACCCCAAACTGCAACCCCTAACACCTAACCTGTAAATCCAAACTCTAACCTCAAACCCTAAACCTAACCCTAACACCTAACCCCAACCGAAAAACCCTAACCCAAACCCTAACAACCCTAACCCTAACATCCCTAGCCCCAAAACCCTAACCCCAAACCCTAACAACCAGAACTCTAACAACCCTAACCCTAACATCCCGAACCTCAAACCCTAACCCTTTTTGTTAGCAGCCGTAGCACTTAACCACTAGCCACCAGGGTTTCCATGAGCAGTCACAGGAATAGACATATGCACACCCGTGTTCACTGCGACATTATTCACAGTAGCAAAAAGATGGAAACAACCTAAGTGCTCATCCACGGAGGAATGGATAAACAAACTACGGTACATACACACAGTGGAACACTACACGACAACGAAGACCAATGATGAATCTCTGAAACATCTCACACCATGGATGAATCTGGAGCGCATCATGCTGACTAAGTCAATCACAAAACGACATATACACTAAGAGACCACTATCATAAAAACTCATGAAAACATTTACACACAGAAACAATCCTTGATGTTCACCAGGCAGACGGAGAGTGGGTAGAGAAAAGCTAACTAAACAATAACCAAAAAAAACAAACCCACCGCCGTCGAGTCGATTCCAGCTCATAGAGACCCTATAGGACAGATTAGAACTGCCCCATAGAGTTTCCAAGGAGTGCCTGGTGGATTCGAACTGCAGACCTTTGGTTAGCACTGGTGGGTCTTAACCACTATGCCATCAGGGTTTCCAACCAAACGACAGATATGTGGTAACTCTGGTGAAGGAAGAGACAGTACACAAGACTGGGAATCAACCTCAGCCTCACTCTAACCCTAACCATAACCCTAAACCACTTGTGCCCTAGCCTAGTAACCCCAGCCCTAACCCCAACCCCAGCCACCTAAAACCTATACCCCTAAACCTAACTCCCAAACCTCTAACCCCCCAACCTGAACCCCTAACACCAAACCCTAACCCTAATCCTCTAACCCTTCTGCATCTCTGGGCCTCTCGACTCTCCGTCTATTTTCTCCCTCCAAATCCTACTAACACTCAGTGGAATTTGAAGTTTCAGCTGTGCTTTGCTTCTTGTTGTCTCCACCGGTCCCATCAAGGCACTGCATCATTTATTTGCTCTGCTTCACTACTGAGTTCCAAAACCATGGCTTAGAATCACCTGACACTGAACCTCTGCGATTCGGCGCAAGGCCGCGAGAGGGCGTGCGCACCGCCGGTTCTGTTCTGCCCACCAGACCCTCCGAGCATGGGAACCTCCTGGACCTAAGACGGGACGAACTGGGTACCGCTCCAGTGGCGACAGCAGAAGCTTTTCTTCCCGAGGGACCCAACGCCCCAGGGCGCTCTCTCAATACTCCCGTTAATGCTATGATTATCCTAACCCACTCCTTCTGCGAGACCTAGTGGGTCCTCGACCAGGCCCAGCCTTCAAGACCCGCACCCCCCTGCCGTGGTCACGTACAGGAACCTGCAGGGCCGCGCCCTCCCCGCCCAAGCTCTGCCCCTCCACACCCTGATGCCCTGCAGGCCTCTACTAGGTCCCCGCCCAGGGGAGAGCTGTCGCCCCGCACGGGGGGGGGGTGGGCCACGAGGAAACATTCGGAAACCACCCCCAGGCACGAAGCCGACTGCCCGTATTGAGACCCTGTGAGCAGGGCTGCCCCGCCGACTGGAGCCTGCAGGGCATCACTCACGTTTGTCAGCTTCTCACCGCCCTCTGGGCTCAGGGTCCCAGAGCAGCCAACCCCCCCGGGGGGGGGGCGGTCAGTCCGCAGGGGCTGGAAGATCGGGTTGGTGCCCATGGCCGGAGCGATTAAAACCCTTACAAGCCCTCATAAACCGTCAGCTCCAGACCTTCAAATGTCAGCCCGAGAGACACCTAATCTCCAACCTAAAAAAAAAAACCACACCTGTTGCCATCGAGTCAATTCTGACTCATAGCGACCCTATAGGACAGAGTAGAACTGCCCCACAGAGCTTCCAAGGAGCGCCTGGTGGATTCAAACTGCCAACCTTTTGGCTAGCAGCCTTAGCACTTAACCACTACGCCACCAGGGTAACCCACTGAACCCACTGCCACCAGGGTAGAGGCTCCAAATCCCACCAGTTTGAGGAACCCTCAAATCCCCTCAGCACCAGAGACCGCGTTCACAGCTACCGCTACACAGCGCCGCACAAACGTTTAAGTTAACAAACAACATGGGCGCTCAGGACCCCTTCCTGCTACCCCCACCCCCGCCACCCAGAGGGGGAGCGGGACCCGGCATCCACACTGTTAACACACACTGAATCGCTGCTGCTTCCACAAGGAGTAGGGTCCCCGCGCTGCTCCACAGATTCCCAGGACCCCTTCCTTTCCAGGTGGGGCTGGGGCCGCGCCGACGCCCCAGCCCCGAGAGTAGACCAGTCGGGCGCGGGCGCGGGCGCGGGGTGCCTCAGCCTCCCAGGCACAGCGCCCAAAACAGTAAGGGGCAGCAGGGCCTTGGGTGGGGGATCCCTCTCTCCCCGTCCCTGGCACCCTATGGAGTCTGGTGGGGGTGGGACGACGAACGGGGGCGAATGCCCCGTCCTCAGTCTGGAGTCTCACCCCCCCGGGCGAACTCTGGGCCTTCGTTTCCCCCCGACACAGGGAGCAGGTGGGGGGCGGGGGGGGCAGGAGCCCATCCCCCAGCTTGGCCCGCAAACCCGCCCCGGGCAGAGGAGGGACCTGGGCGCAGCCCTGGACACGGCCTTTCTCCCCAAGCCCTTCAAGCCCCCAGGCCCGAGGGCACTCCGCAGCTGGATCCCGCGGCTGGACCCCCCCCCCCGCAGCAAATCCATGGGGATGAAATTTCGCAGACCAGCTGCGTCTCCCGGGCCAGAGGCTCCCTCTCGCAGCCCCTAGAGTGGCTGCGTCCGCCCGGCCCCGTGCCGCGTCCGCCCCTGGGGATCACTCGGGACGGGGTACGCCGGAGGGGGCGATGCCAGCTGCTAACCCAACGTCCGGACTCCCCAACCTCTGGAGCCCACGGGGTGCTGGGACTGGGAACCGCCCTCCTGGCGCCTTCCCTCCACACCTTCGAGGGGCCGGGCTTGTTCAGTCTGGGAGCGGGTCCCTCCACCCACCTGCCGGAGTTTCCTACCTTTCAGAAACCACGGCACGGAAAGCAGCACGAACACCGTCCGCGCTAAGGCGCGCCATCCGGCCCGGGCCCCTCACCACCCCTCCCGGCGCTTCCGGGAGTAACTGGCTGGGGGGCGAGGAACATGGCTGCCGGCCCCGCCCAGCGGCCCGGGTGTGGGGCGGGCGTGGGGGGGTTGGGCCTCCAGAGGGGAGAGTGGGGTCTAGAAGCAAGGACAACGCCAAGGTGTGCGAGGTGAGGAGACGGGAGACGTCAGGAGAGGGCCCTCTCACGTGCAGAGTTAAGTATTGGAGGTGCAACGGTTAAGTGCTTGGCTAACTGAAAGGTGGGCCGTTGGAACCCACCAGCTCAGGGGTTGAAAAGATCTGGAGATGGGCTCCCATAAAGATTCTAACCAAACAAAATCCGAACCAGTTGCTATTGAATCAATTCCGACTCATAGTGACCCTATAGGGCAGAGTAGAACTGCCCCATAGGGTTTCTAAGACTATAAGTCTTTACAGAAGCAGAC
Source organism: Loxodonta africana (assembly GCF_030014295.1). Lineage (NCBI taxonomy): Eukaryota > Metazoa > Chordata > Mammalia > Proboscidea > Elephantidae > Loxodonta > Loxodonta africana. The sequence goes on from NW_026975019.1 coordinate 98,883, forward strand.
TGCCATGTCTTTCTGCAAATAACCAACTGGCGGATTTGAACTGTCCACCCTTTGGTTAGCAGCCGAGCTCTTAACCACGGTGCCACCAGGGCTGCGCCATAAAGACTGCAACCTAGGAAACCTTGTGAGGCAGTTCTAAGTTGTCATACAGGGTTGATATGAGTCAGAATCTCTTGATGGCACACAACCATGATTGTAGTAAGAAAAATTCCTCCAAGCATCTGCCTACATGACCCCTGAAGCACACATGCATGCACGCTATCAAAGCAGTGCAGCCAAAGACAGGAAATTGGGATAGAGACATTATAGACTGCACACTGAAAAGTGATTTCTGAGGGGCATGCAGCTCAAGCGGAGGAGGTAGCATACAACTAAATGCCCTTCTCCTTCTATTGTTCAATGGTCTTCAGAAAGAATGTGTCCCAGGAATTAACTGTAGCCCAGGAGAACTTGAAGACAGCAAATACAGAGGACCGGTCAGGATGCTTCTGCAGTGGTCAGGGTGAGGAGTGATGGTGGAAGTGCAGGTGGGAACAGTGGGCAGGCTTGAGGTGTACTTTGGAGCTTGAGCTGCCAAGAATTGGTGGTCGATCAGACGTATGGGATGAGGGGAATGGAGAATCAAAGGTGACTTCTAGAATTCAGGCTACCATGAGCGCATGGTCACCAGAGCCATTCTCTACCATGTGGAAAACCATGGAGGAACAAGCTTGAGAAAATGACCAAAAGATTTTTTTCTGTACATGTTAGATTTGGATGTCTGAGGTCATCCAAGTGTGGAGAACAGTTCCCAGCTGTGGATACCACTCTGAGGTAGAGTAGTTTTCTGGGTTCTAAGAATTTGAAGATCATCAGCCTATAGCTGATTTGAAAGCCACTGGTGGTGCAGTGGTTATGCATTTGGCTGCTACCAAAAGGTCTGCAGTTTGAATCTACCAGTCGCTCCTTGGAAATCCTGTGGGGAAGCTCTACTCTGTCCTATAGGGTCCCTATGAGTGAGAATCCACTCAATAGCGACTTTTTTTTTGTTTTGTTTTAATACTAAGCTCAGAAAAGTTGTGTGTCAGGGTTGTATTTTTTCACAATACTTATTCAAGCAGTTCGAATCTACCGGCCACTCCTTGGAAATCCTATGGGTCAATTCTACTCTGTCGTTTAGGGTCGCTATGAGATAGAATTGATCCAACAGCAATGGACTTAGAACTTGGACTTAGAGGAGCCCTTTCTTTGTCAAAGCTGAAAGTTTTACTTCATACTTTTTAAAAACTGCCATGTCTCATGTTACGTGGCTACCCTTACAGGAGCATTTTTGGTGCTAACTTGACTTGTCCTTGGTGAAGGGCTCTGTATTCATTTTCTAGGGCTGCCATAGTAAATTACCAAAAACTCAGTGTCTTTAAAAAAACATGTAATCCATACAGTCCAAGAAGCTGGATCATATGAAGAAGAAGGGGCACGAGGATTGGAAGAAGACTCATTAACAGCCTAGACATGCAGATGACACAACCTTGCTTACTGAAAGTGAAGAGGACTTGAAGCACTTACTGATGAGGATCAAAGACTTCAGCCTTCAGTATGGATTACACTTCAACATAAAGAAAACAAAAATCCTCACAACTGGAACAATAAACAGAGAAAATACTGAAGTCGCCAAGGATTTCATTTTACTTGGATCCACAATCAACACCCATGGAAGCAGACTTCGAGAAATCAAATGACATGTTTTATTGGGCAAATCTGCTACAAAAGACCTCAAAGTGTTAAAAATCGAAGATATCACTTTGAGGACTAAGGTGTGCCTGAACCAAGCCATGATATTTTCAGTCGCCTCATGTGCAGCTAAAGCTGGACAATGAATAAGGGAGACAAAAGAACTGAAACTTGAATTATGTTGTTGGTGGAGAATAATGAATATACCATGGACTGCTAGAAGAATGAACACACCTGTCTTGGAAGAAGTACAGCCAGAATGCTCCTTAGAAAGGTGGGTGGCAAGACTTGGTCTCACGTACTCTGGACATATTATCAGGAGGAATCAGTCCCTGGAAAAAGACATCGTGCTTGGTAAAGTAGAGGGTCAGTGAAAAAGACAAAGATCCTCAATGAGACAGATTGAGATGGTGGCTGCAACAGTGGGCTCAGACACAGCAATGAGAAAGGCCCAGGGCTGGGCACTGTTCCGTTCTGTTGTACACAGGGTCTCTATGAGTTGGAACTGACCCAACAGCACCTGACAACAACATCATAAACTCACTAGATCTCCTGGGGATAGAATGTCATATTCACTGTGGAGTAGATAGTTTGTCTGTTTGTTTACCATATTTACTAATACTATGATTTACATTTGATAACTTCCACAATCTGTTGGATCGCTTTTCTTTGGAATGGACACAAACATGCATCTCTTGCAGTCTGTTGGCCAGGTAGCTAGCTTCCAAATTTCTTTGCATAGTGGAGTGGGCATGTACAGGGCTGCATCTGTTTGTTGAAACAACTCAGTGGGTATTCTCTCAGCTCCTGGAGCCTTGTTTTTCGCCAGTGCCTTCAGTGTAGCTTGGACTTCTTGCTTCACTACTACCAGTTCTTCATCATATGCCACCTCATGAAGCGACTGAGAGTCGACCATTTCTTTTGGTACTGTGACTCTGTGTATTCTTTGCATCTTTTGTGTGTGTGTGCTTTAAGTGAAACTTTACAAATCAAGTCAATCTCTCATACAAAAATTTGTATACAGCTTGCTATGTGCTCCTAGTTCCTCTCCCACTAATGAGACAGCACACTCCTTCTCTCAGCCCTGTATTCCCCGTATCCATTCAGCCACTTTCTGTCCCCCTCTGCCTTCTCATCTCCCCTCCAAATGGGAGCTGCCCACATAGTCTCATGTGTCCACTTGAGACCAGAAGGTCACTCTTCACCACTATCATATTCTATCCTATAATCCAGTCCAATCTCTGTCTGAAGAGTTGGCTTTGGGAATGGTTCCAGCCGTGGGCCAACAGAAGGTCTGGGGACCGTGACCTCCAGGGTTCCTCTAGTCTCAGTCAGATCATTAAGTCTGATTTTTTTATGGGACTTTGAGGTCTGCATCTCACTGTTCTCGTGCTCCGTCAGGGATGCTCTGTTTCGTTCCCTGTCGGGGCAGTCTTCGGTTGTAGATGGGCACCATCTAGTTCTTCCGGTCTCAGGCTGATGTAGTCTCGGATTTACGTGGCCATTTCTGTCTTTTGGACTCATAATTACCTTGTATCTTTGGTGTTCTTCATTCTCCTTTGCTCCAGGTGGGTTGAGACCAATGGATGCATCTTAGATGGCCGCTTGATAGTGTTTTTAAGACTGCAGATGCCACTCACCAAAGTGGGATGCAGAATGTTTTCTTAATAGATTTTATTATGCCAATTGACCTAGATGTCCCCTGAAAACATGATCCCCCAACTGCTGCCCCTGCTACTCTGGCCTTTGGAGCATTTGGTTTATTCAGGAAACTGCTTTTGATTTAGTCCAGTTATGCTGACCTCTCCTTTATTGTATGTTGTCTTTCCCTTCACCTAAAATAGTTCTTGTCTACTATCTAAATTTGCAAATATCCTTCTCCGTCCCTTTCTCCCCACCCTCATAACCATCAAAGAATATTTTCTTCTGTTTAAACTATTTCTTGAGTTCTTATAATAGTGGTCTCATACAATATTTGTCCTTTTGCAACTGACTAATTTCACTCAGCATAATGCCCTCCAGATTCCTCCAAGCTATGAAATATTTCACGGATTCATCATTGTTCTTGATCTGTGTGAAGTATTCCATCGTGTGAATGCACCACAATTTATTTATCCATTCATCTGTTGATGGGCACCTTGGTTACTTCCATCAGCCTGCTATTGTAAACAGTGCTGCAATGAACATGGTTTTGCATATATCTGTTCATATAAAGGCTCTTATTTCTCTAAGATATATTCCAAGGAGTGGGATTGCCATATGCTATGGTACTTCTATTTCTACTTTTTTAAGGAAGTGCCAGATTGATTTTCAAAGTGGCTGCACCATTTTAAATTCCCACCAGCAGTGAATAAGTGTTCCAGTCTCTCTACAACCTCTCCAACATTTATTATTTTGTGATTTAGGATTAATGGCAGCCTTGTTGGAGTGAGATGGTATCTCATTGTAGTTTTGATTTACATTTCTCTAATGGCTAATGATTGTGAGCATTTCCTCATGTATCTGTTACCTGCCTGAATGTCTTCTTCGTTGAAGTGCCTGTTCCTATCCTTTGCCCATTTTTAAATGGATTATTTGTCTTTTTGTTATTGAGTTTTTGCAATATCATGTAGATTTTAGAGTTCAGATGCTGATCAGAAATGTTATAGCTAAAAACTGTTTCCCAGTCTGTAGGTAATCAGTTTACTCTCCTGGTGAAGACTTTGGATGAGCATAAGTGTTTGATTTTTAGGAGTTACCTAATTTCTCTTTGGGTGCTTGCACATTGTTAGTAATGTTTTTGTTACAATCCCACCCTAATCCTCTTTAACATAAAATTACAATCACAAAATGGAGGACAACTACAGAACACTGGGAATCATGGCCTAACCAACTTGATACACACATTTGGGGGGGGACATAATACAATCCATGACATCCACCTTTTAGTATATTTTGGGGACTGGCTCTTTTAGTCAGAAACAGGTAGAATAAAAGTGCTTCCTTACCAGCAGTTTCCCAGCAGTGTTGGTGACGGATCCCCAGTTGGATACACACAATCACACTGACTGCATTTGCGGTGCCTCAGCAAGTCCCACTTGCCTTCATAACACTGATCTCTAGAACAAAACACAGCTCTGTAAGCAAGTCAGTTAAAAATAAAGGCATTGGATATTGAACATCACTAAAGACGTAAGTGCATATTGGTTCTGTGCTGGTTGCCAGAATCTAATTCTCTTGATTAATTCATATTTTTTGTAGATATTTTTCTTGCTCCATATACCCAGAGTTCTGTGTACATATAATGAACATTCTACACGTAGTTTTCTCACAAATATTACCCAATATCATTCATTTTTTTGACCATTCACTCAATGTTCAAGAATAAATTGAAGTATAGGAAATATTCTTACGGTTATTTAACTCTAAGGATGAAGAAATTGCATAGTGGGTCTTGTCTCCCTTTAGAAATTCTCTACCTGATGCAGTTCCGCACAGCAACACGGACCTTCATCTCAGCACAGGAAGAAAGACAGCTTTGTCTCAATATTTGCAAGGGCTCTTCACCTTCTATTAAGGTAAAAATTCTTCAGCCTGCCAAGAGCATTGTTCAAGAATTGGCTCCGAATCTCTCCTTGAAAATTACAGTGAAAAATCTTATAAAAATGTTAAGTTTTATTATCAGGCAAACCACTATTTCATCAAATCATCGTCTCTATATAAATTTTTCACCACTATGTTTTTTTTTTTATGTGGCTTAAGACAACAATCAGGTGTGTAATAATGTGTATATCATTACATTTCAAATTATAAAGTGATGTTCCAATGGTTTAAAGAGTTGGAGGGACTATTGTGGCTAGAGAATACTGAATCAAAAAATATTTTGACATGAAAGTTTCAACAACAAATATGTTCCATAACTATAGGTGTACTTGTAGGTAAATGTTTAATGTAATAATTCGGATGGTTAAAAAAGACAAAAACAAATAAAAACACATTAAACAGCAGAATAAGTCAATAGATACCTATTGTCATGACAGATACAAACAGAAAACAAAGAATAAAAAATAAGTGCAGCAGAGGTTACCAGCGTTATGTAAAAGAGAGGAGCATCTTGACACCGAAATAAAATAGCTAGATGCTTCAAAATGTGCATCCAGCAGCTTTTCCCTTTAGCAGGTATTGCAATTTCTGATTTATTGGAATTAAACTAGTTGTCCATGTCATTCAAGTATTATTTTAATGCAATAAATCATTTTACAAGTCCCATGCTGTAGAAAAAATGCTTAAATCATTACATAAACATAGCTTTGCTCACAGCTCTTCCCATTCTGAATGCATTACTTTTCCCTTTACCACTTCCTAAATAGCTGTGAAAATCTTCACAGTGCTGTAAACCCAAGTTCTAGTCCCACCACCATCTTATGTGATACTGGTCACTCTGTGTCCCTGTGAAGTCTTTTTTTTTTTTTTAACATCCTATATATATATATATTTTTTATAGCACTATGGTCACTATTGTCGACTCAACATGTTTACTGCCTTATTGCGCTCTTTACCTGTTGTTGAAGCCTTGTTATTTACTTTTAAATGTCTTTCTTATTTCTCTACCTTAACACTTAAAACAGTGTTTCATTTTATTTGCTGTTGTTTTTTTTCTTTTATTATATTCTTGTCCACTCAGAGTTCAGGCATGATTAAAAAGTAATTACATTTTTGTGGAGACAGAATGGGATTTAGAATCGAGTTTCAATCACCTGGGTTTTACTTCCTTCATTGACTAGCTGTATATCGGCAATACTTACTGACTATAAAACTTAATTTCAACATTTGTAAAACAGGTTACAATCTATCTATGCTTTTTTTAGATATATACATTTCTTTTTAATTTCAAAATATAAATTCACCAAAAATGATGTTAACATTTAGATTTTTCTTGTGTTAAAAAAAACTAAACCAAACCTGTTGTCATCAAGTTGATTCCAACTCATACCGACTCTGTAGGACAGAGGAGAGCTGCCCCATAAGGGCTTCCAAGGAGTGGCTGGTGGATTTGAACTGTCGGCCTTTTGGTTAGCAGCCAGGTTGGAATCCGCTACATCACCAGGATTCCTTTCTTGTAATAAGTCAGATAAATTGATAAGCTTATATTCCAGCTATGTGTTTAGTGCATGAAATATGTCAAAGAGAATTATGTAATGTTTAAAATTTTAAATGTAAATTGATCAAAAATTATAATAAATTCCAAATAAGTAAGATCAAATGATTAGCTCCAGTTCTCAGTAGGGGTTTAAATGCCTTTGAGACCAGTTGGTGCTCCTGTTTTCACCCATTCTCAATGGCACAAACTCAGCATCAGTCTCTGAATAGTGATTATGATACTAACACAGTAGACAGTCAGGAGTGGTTGGGCTACTATTTTCACATGTTTTGCTGGCTAATAGATTTAAATTATCTTTACTGTCTAATATTTCTTATCTTTTACTTTTGGAGAACGAAGTCAATTGTTCATGTCGTATTATGTATGGTACAGCCCAGAGTGTTTGTAGTGTTCAATACTTTAAATTTCTCACCACTTTCATCATTACTTTTTTGTATAGGAAACTCAGAAATCAAATAGGTATTTTATACTGTCCAGCAATGCTTACATTGTAAGTATAAAGTGGGAGCCATTATAACGTTAAGGGAAATATCATTGATACAATGTTGGCTTTTTAATTACGCAGATTTGTATTTGTAATCCCACTCTGCCCTTAACTGGCTGATGACTTTAAGTATGCTTCCTTACTTTCCGTAGCCTTGATTTACTCACCCACAAAATGGGATGATGACCCTCATCTGGAAAGAATATACATATATATATATATACATATATATATATGTATATATATATATATATATACATACGTATGAAACTTACTTCTGACAATGGATGAAACAAAGCCAATACTAACAAATATTGCTATTTCTTCTACCTGCCTTCTTTACTCACTCCAAGCTTCTAGACAGTTTGCTCAGATACGTTTCCTTCCTTCCCGTCTTCTTTCTTTCTATGCTACCTCTTTTTGTTTCCCTTTCAGTTTCATTGTGAATTCACAAACGCTAGGTTGAATTTCAGTGTTTATATGCTATTGGGGGTATGCATCTAAGTAAGCAATTTACCTTCCTGAAATTAAAATATAGATAATTCCTGCACTGCCTGCCTCACATGGCATGCGAAAGTTATTTAAAATAGTAAGAAAATATAAATATGTTACTTATTATCTATTGAATCCATACATCAGGCTAGATAATTTAACTGTCATGTTGAAGTGATAAATTTATAAATATAGATATTAATATTTTGTTATTAATGTAAGAAGAGTAAGTTAGAAACCTAATATGAAGAGCAGGTGAGGATTTCAAAAGGATTGGTTCTCAGAAGGGTAGGACTAGAACAGTAATAATCAAACAAAATAGCAGGAACATACAGAAGGTTGCTTCTACAATGGTGTTTAAAATAGAATAATGTATATTTGATTAGACAATCATTTATGGGAATAAAAAGATTAAGAAAATTTATCCTTACCTGCAAAATCTTAGAACCAAAAAACCAAACCAAACCCAGTGCCGTCGAGGTGATTCCTACTCATGGCGACCCTAAAGGACAGAGTAGAACTGCCCCATAGAGTTTCCAAGGAGTGCCTGGCAGATTCAAACTGCTGACCCTTTGGTTAGCAGCCATAGCACTTAACCACTATGTCACCAGAGTTTCCACAAAATCTTAGAAGCAACAACATATTCATCATATTTCATCCAGAACATTCCGGATGTCCTGCAGTCATGCATTTGAACTCATTTGTGCAGAAACATTCATTTTTATAGCTACTTACCTTCCTGGTGGTTACATCATTGGCTCCTAAAGACCAGAAAAAGAACCAAATGCAATTTGGCTGTCTTGACTGGGTCCCAAAGAAGACTCTTAAAGTTAAACAAATGAACAGAAATATCTTAAACAAGCAATATCTTCTAGGTGCAACTGCTTGTGTGTGGCACGAGGAAAATAAACACTAATCAAGGTAACTTAATTCTCAGTGAAATGAAACCTCATATGGAAACCTGGGAATTTTACTCTTCCTTGATAATTACATCATCTAGAATCATCTCATGTGAGATTTTTATCATAAAGAAAGGGTTCATGGAAAGGAGATGCCTGACTGGAGCCAGCTGTGGATTATTCTTAATTGCCTCTCCACTCTCACATTCCCAAAAGGAAGGAGGATATCAGGGCTTAATATGACTCAAGTACAGCATGAGAAAATGGAATATGTTTACAAATGTCAACACAACTATTTGTAAAATAATTCTATATTTATTAAATCTTTTTGTGAGAAATGAAGTGGCTCTAATCAGACTTAAATAAATGGGTTGACTAATTTTTTTTTTGTTAATATTTGAATGTACCATGCAACTAGGTTGATGGAAGTTGTATATAAAAGTTATCCAAATCACTCAGTAGGATGATTTCGAAGAATCTGAAAAAAGTTAGGAAAATAAATTTGAAATACTGTGGCACTATGAGTCAACCAGAATTACAGAGCGTTCAGTAAATTGGAGTAAAAAAAAACTGAAGGTATCATTTTCAAATTGATTGTTGTTGTTAGGTGCCATCAAGTCTGTTCTGACTCATAGCCAACCTATGTATCACAGGACAAAACACTGCCTGGTCCTGTACCATTCTTAAAATCGTTACTATCCTGGAGCCCATTGTCGCACCCACTGTGTCAATCTCTCTCTTTGAGGGTCTTCCTTTTTTTCCGCTGATCCTGTACTTTACCAAGCATGATGTCCTTCTCCAGGAGCTGATCTTTCCTGACAACATGTCCAAAGTATGTAAGACACAGTCTCGCCATCCTTGCTTCTAAGGAGCATTCTGGTTGTACTTCTTCCAAGACAGATTTGTTCCTTCTCTTGGCAGTGCATTCAATATTCTTTGCCAACGCCACAATTCAAAGGCGTCAATTCTTTTTTGGTCTTCCTTATTCATTGTCCAGTTTTCACATGCATATTGGGCGATTGAAAACACAATGCCTTGGGTCAGGCACACCTTAGTCTTCAAAGTGACATAGTTGCTTTTCAACACTTAAAAGAAGTCCTTTGCAGCAGATTTGCCCAATGCAATGTGTCTTTTGATTTCTTTCTTTTTTTTTTTTAATTTTTGTTGTGCTTTAAGCAAAAGTTTACAAATCAAGTCAGTCTCTCACACAAAAACTTATATACACCTTGTTACATACTCCCAATTGCTCTTCCCCGAATGAGACAGCCTACTCCCTCCCTCCACTCTCTCTTTTCATGTCCATTCCTCCAGCTTCTAACCCTCTCTACCCTCTCCTCTTCCCTCCAGACAGGAGATGCCAACACAGTCTCAAGTGTCCACCTGATCCAAGAAGCTCACTCCTCACCAACATCCCTCTCCAACCTATTGTCCAGTCTAATCCCTGTCTGAAGAGTTGGTTCTTGTCCTGGGCCAACAGAAGGTCTGGGGGCCATGACCACCAGGGTCCTTCTAGTCTCAGTCAGACCATTAAGTCTGGTCTTTTTACGAGAATTTGGAGTCTGCATCCCACTGCTCTCCTGCTCCCTCAGGGGTTCTCTGTGTTCCCTGTCAGGGCAGTCATCAGTTGTAGCTGGGCACCATCTAGTTCTTCTGGTCTCAGGCTGATGTAGTCTCTGGTTTATGTGGCCCTTTCTGTCTCTTAGGCTCTTAATGACCTTGTGTCCTTGGTGTTCTACATTCTCCTTTGATCCAGGTGGACTGAGACCAATTGATGCATCTTAGATGGCCGCTTGCTAGGGCCGAAGACTCCAGATGCCAATCTCCAAAGTGGGATGCAGAATGCTTTCTTAATAGATTTTATAATGCCAATTGACTTAGATTTCCCTTGAAACCATGGTCCCCAAACCCCTGCCCCGGCTACTCTGGCTTTCGAAGCGTTCAGTTTATTCAGGAAACTTCTTTGCTTTTGGTTTAGTCCAGTTGTGCTGACCTCCCCTGTATTGTGTGTTGTCTTTCCCATCACCTAAAGTAGTTCTTATCTACTACCTAATTAGTGAATATCCCTCTCCTTCCCTCCCTCCCATCTCTCTTAACCATCAAAGAATATTTTCTTCTCTGTTTAAACTATTTCTTAGTTCTTATAGTAGTGGTCTTATACAATACTTATTCTGTTGTAACTAATTTCACTCAACATAATGCCTTCCAGGTTCCTCCATGTTATGAAATGTTTCACAGATTCATCACTGTTCTTTATCAATGCGCAGTATTCTGTCATGTGAATATACCATAGTTTATTTATTCATTCATTCATTGATGGGCACCTTGGTTGCTTCCATCTTTTTGCTATTCTAAACAGTGCTGCAATGAACATAAGGGTGCATATATCTGTTCCTGTAAAAGTTCTTATTTCTCTAGGATATATTCCAAGGAGTGGGATTGCTGGATCTTATGGTAGTTCTATTTGTAGCTTTTTAAGGAAGCGCCAAATTGATTTCAAAAGTGGTTGTACCATTTTACATTCCCACCAACCGTGTGTAAGTGTTCCAATCTCTCCACAACCTCCCCAACATTTCTTGTTTTGTGTTTTTGGATTAATGCCAGCCTTGTTGGAGTGAGATGAAATGTCATTGTAGTTTTGATCTGCATTTCTCTAATGGCTAACGACCATGAATATTTCCTCATGTATCTGTTAGCTACCTGAATGTCTTCTTTAGTGAGGTGTCTGTTCATATCTTTTGACATTTTTTTAATTGTGTTATTTGTCTTTTTGTAGTTGAATTTTTGCAGTATCATGTAGATTCTAGGGATCAGGCACTGATTGGAAATGTCATACCTAAAAACTTTTCCTCAGTCTGGGTAATCTTTTAACTCTTTTGGTGAAGTCTTTGGATGAGCATAGGTGTTTGATTTTTAGGAGCTCCCAGTTACCTGGTTTTTCTTCTGCATTATTAATAATGTTTCATATACTCTTTATGCCATGTATTAGGGCTCCAAACAGTGTCCCTATTTTTTCTTCCATGATCTTTATCATTTTAGATTTTATATTTAGGTCTTTGATCCATTTTGAGTTTGTTTTTGCGCATGGGGTGAGGTATGGGTCTTGTTTGATTTTTTTGCAGATGGATATCCAGTTATGCCAGCATCATTTGTTAAAAAAAAAAACTGTCTTTTCCCTATTTAACTGTTTTGGTGCCTTAGTCAAATATCAACTGCTCATATGTGGATGGATTTATGTCTGGATTCTCAAATCTGTTCCAGTGGTCTATGAATCTGTTGTTGTAGGAGTACCAGGCTGTTTTGACTTGACTACTGTGGCAGTATAATATGTTCTAAAATCAGGTAGAGTGAGGCCTCCCACTTTGTTCTTCTTTTCCAGTAATGCTTTACTTATCATTAAAAAATGTCATTGGACTCATTAGACATGGATTGGACTGGACAATGGATTGGAGAGAGAGATGATGAGGAGTGAGCTACTTGTATCAGGTGGACACCTGAGACTATGTTGGCATCTCCTGTTTGGAGGGAAGATGGGACGGTTAGAAGCTTACAAAATGGTCACCAAAAAAGAGACTGGAAGGAGGGAGCAGGCTGTCTCATTGTGTAGTAAGGCGTATATTATAAGTTTATATGTGAGAGACTGACTTGATTTGTAAACTTTCACTTAAAGCACAATACAAATTATTTTTAAAAAGTTGGAATTTGGCTCGGAATTGCATTAAATCTATAGATTGCCTTTGGTAGAATAGACATTTTTATAATGTTAAGTCTTCCTATCCATGAGCAACGTATGTTTTTCCACATAGGTAGGTCTCTTTGGGTTTCTTGCAGTAGTGTCTTCTAGTTTTCTATGTTTAGGTATTTTACATCTCTGGTAAGATGTATTCCTAAGTATTTTATCTTCTTCGGGGCTATTGTAAATGGCATTGATTTGGTGATTTCCTCTTCGATGTTCTTTTTGTTGGTGTAGAGGAATCCAACTGATTTTTGTATGTTTGTCTTGTATCCTGATACTCTGCTGAACTCTTCTATTAGTTTCAGTAGTTTTCTGGAGGATTCCTTAGGGTTTTCTGTGTATAAGATCATGTCATCTGCAAATAGAGATACTTTTACTTTTTCCTTGCCAATCTGGATGCCCTTTATGTCTTTATTTAGCCTAATTGCTATGGGTAGGACCTCCAGCACAGTGTTCAATAAGAGTGGTGATAAAGGGCATCCTTGTCTGGTTCCCTATCTCAAGGGGAATACTTTCAGGCTCTCTCCATTTAGGATGATGTTGGCTGTCGGTTTTGTATCAATGCCCTTTATTATGTTGAGAAATTTTCCTTGTATTCCTATTTTGCTGAGAGTTTTTGTCATGAATGGTGTTGAACTTTGTCAAATGCCTTTTCTGCATCAATTGATGAAATCATGTGATTCTTGTCTTTTGTTTTATTTATATGATGGATTACATTAATGGTTTTTCTAATGTTGAAACATTCCTGTATACGTGGTATGAATCCCACTTGGTCATGGTGAATTATTTTTTTTTTTATATGTTGTTGAACTCTATTGGCTAGAGTTTTGTTGAGGATTTTGGCATCTAAGTTCATGAGGGATATAGGTCTGTAATTTTTTGTGTGTGTGTGATGTCTTTATGTGGTTTTGGTATCAGGGATATGGTGGCTTCATAGAATGAGTTTGGGAGTATTCTGTCCTTTTCTGTTCTCTGAAATACCTGTAGTAGTAGTGGTGTTATCCCTTCTCTGAAAGTTTGGTAGAACTCTTCAGTGAAACTGTCCAGGCCAGAGCTTTTTGGTGGGGGGGGGGGGGCAGTTTTTTGATTACCCTTTTCACTTTGTCTTTTGTTATGGCTCTATTTAGTTGTACTACCTCTGTTTGTGTTAGTTTAAGTAGGTAATGTGTTTCTAGGAATTCATCCATTTCTTCTAGGTTTTCAAATTGTTAGAGTACAATTTTTCAGAGTAATCTGATATGATTCTTTTAATTTCAGTTGGGTGTGTTGTAATATCGCCCATCTCATTTCTTATTCGGGTTATTTTGTTCCTCTCCTGTTTTTCTTTTGTCAGTTTGGCCAGTAGTTTATCAATTTTGTTGATTTTTTTCAAAAAAACTAGCTTTTGGTCTTATTAATTCTTTCAATTGTTTTTCTGTTTTCTATTTCATTTAGTTCTGCTCTAATTTTTATTATTTGTTTTCTTCTAGTGTCTGTGAGTTTTTTTTTGTTGCTCTGTTTCTATTTCTTCAAGTTGTAGAGATAATTCTTTCATTTTGGCCATTTTTTCTTTTTGTATGTGTGCATTTATTGATATAAATTGGCCTCTGAGCACCGCTTTTGCTGTGTCCCAAGGGTTCTGTTAGGAAGTGTTTTCATCTTATTGGATTCTATGAATTTCTTTATTCCATCCCTATTTTTTTTTTTTAATGTCTTCTATAATCCAATCTTTTTTGAGCAGGGTATTGTTTAGTTAGTGTTTGATTTCTTTTTCCTGCTTTTCCTGTTATTGATTTCCACTTTTATGGCCTTCTGGTCAGAGAAAATGCTTTGTAATATTTCAGTGTTTTGGATTCTGCTAAGGCTTGCTTTATGACCTAATATGTGGTCTATTCTATAGAATGTTCCATGTGCACTAGAAAAGAAAGTTTAGTTGGTTGCTGTTGGGTGGAGTGTTCTGTATATGTCTATGAGGTCATGTTAGTTGATTGTGGCATTTAGATCTTCTGTGTCTTTACTGAGCTTCTTTCTGGATATCCTGTTCTTCAGCGAAAGTGGTGTGTTGAAGTATCCCAGTATTATTGTGGAGCTATCTATCTCACTATTCAATGCTGATAGAGTTTGTTTTATGTATCTTGCAGCCCTGTCATTGGGTGTGTAAATATTTAATATGGTTATAGCTTCTTGGTGTATTGTCCCTTTAATCATTATATAGTGTCCTTCCTTATCTTTTCTGATGGATTTAACTTTAAAGCCTATTTTGTCAGAAATTAATATTGCTACTCCTGCTCTTTTTTGCTTATTGTTTGCTTGATATATTTTTTTCCATCCTTTGAGTTTTAGTTTGTGTCTCTAAGTCTAAGATGTGTCTCTTGTAGGCAGCATATAGACAGATCGTGTTTCTTTATCCAGTCTGAGACTCTCTGACTCTTTATTGGTGCATTTAGTCCATTTACATTCAGAGTAATTATGGATAGGTGTGAATTTAGTGCTATCATTTTGATGTCTTTTTTTGTGTATTGACAGTTTCTTTTTCCCACTTGATTTTATGTGCTGAGTAGATTTTCTTTATATATTGTCCTTTCCTCATATCTGTTGTTGTTGATTGTGTTTCTGCTGAGTCTCTATTTTTTTTTTTTTTAATGAGTAGGGTAGCTTGTCTCCTTTGTGGTTACCTTATTATTTACCCCTATTTTTCTAAATTTAAATGTAACTTTTATTTCTTTGTATTGCCGTATTTTCCACTCCATATGGAAGGTGTATGATAACATTTCTTACTCCCTCTTTATTATTCTAATGTTGTCTTCTTTTCTATGATAACATTGCTGTTACCCTGTTTTGAGGGTTTTTTTTTTTTTTTAATAATCTTGCTTTGTTTTTTTGGATTTCCCTATCTGGGTTGACTTCTGGTTGCTCTGCCCAGTGTTCTAGTCTTGGGTTGATACCTGATATTATCAATTTTCTAGCCAAAGAACTCCCTTTAGTGTTTCTTGTAGTTTTGCGTTGGTTTTTATGAATTCTCTAAACTTCTGTTTACCTGGAAATGTCTGAATTTCACCTTTATATTTGAGAGACATTTTTGCTGGCTATATGATTCTTGGCTGGCAATTTTTTCCTTCAACTTTTTATATGTCATCCCATTGCCTTCTTGCCTGTGTGGTTTCTGCCTAGTAGTCCAAGCTTATTCTTATTGGCTCTCCTTTCTAGGTGACTTTTCCTTTATCCCTAGCTGCTCTTAAAATTCTTTCTTTATCTTTGGTTTTGGCAAGTTCAAGTATAATCTGTCTTGGAGACTTTCTTTTGACATCTGCCTCATGTTCAGTTAGATGAGTATCTTGGATAGATATCTTCTCCTCTTTCATGATATCAAGGAAGTTTTCTGCTAAAAAATCTTCAACAATTTTCTCTGTATTTTGTGTTATCCCTCCCTGTTCTGATACTCCAATCATTCGTAGGTTATTTCCCTTGATACAGTCTGCCATGATTCTTAAGCTTTCTTCATTTTTTAAAAATTCTTTTATCTGATTTTTCTTCAAACATATGACTGCCAAGTGCTTTATCTTCAAGTTCAGAAATTCTGCCTTCCATTTGCTCAAATCTGCTTCTCTGGCTTTCTATTGAGTTGTCTATTTCTTTATTTTTATTGTTAATTTTCTGAATTTCTGATTGCTGTCTGTCTATGGATTTTTCCAGCTTATGAAATTTTTCATTATGTTCCTGAATAATCTTTTTAATTTTTTCAATTGCTTTATCTGTATGTTCCTTGGCTTGTTCTGCACATTGCCTTATTTCCTTCTTGATGTCTTGAAAGGTTCTGCATATTAATGTTTTGTTTTCTGCCTCTGGTAATTCCAGGAATGCACTTTCATCTAGAAGATCCCTTGATTCTTTGTTTTGAGAGTTTGTTGAGGTAATTATGGTCTGTTTCTTTATGTGACTTGAAATTGACTGTTTTTTTTTTGAGCCATCTATAAGTTATTGCATTAGTTTATTTTATGTTTGCTTACTGTGTCATAGCTTCTTGCTTTGTTTTGTTTTGATATGCCCGGATGGTTGCTTGAGTGAGCTAACTTGATTATTTTCACTTTTGGAGCTCAGATGTCCTCTCACCAGATGGTTAGAGCTGTTATCAGGTAGATCAGTCTAGGAGTGCATTCAGTTTTCTTGTATGAATTCAGCTCAGGTGTCTAGGTAGCTGATCATCAAGTGTGTGGTGCAGGCTGTGTCCCACACCCTTAGAGGGGCAGGGGTGATTGGTGCAGGTACCTGTATCTGGTTGTAGCAGATGGTCATACTCTGAACAAGGCAGGGGGCTGAGAATCATCCTCCAAGTGTCTCTGAGGAAAGTGTGCCCCTATTCCCTAGAGTGTACAGTTGGGTGGGTTCTTCAGACGGACCATGGGCACCCAATATTTTTGGTTGTAAGGACTGAGAAGTACCAGTTATCCTCGGACCCCTTTTGTGGGTGGCTGGGTGACCTGAGTGGAGCCATCTGTCTTTAGGCCCCTGATATGGGTAGGTGAGGACCCTGTTTAATAGGCAAAGCAATGTCAAACATCAAACACCCACCTCTCCACCACACAGCTGAAAGAGTTGGTGTTTGCCAACAGGGGCCTATTCTCCTGAAATAGGCCCAGACAGGTCCATGCAGAGGGGAAAGGTTGTCAAAGTCCACAGACCGTTTATGTCTGATCAGGAGCTGCTTCTGTCCTGAGCTTCCCCAGTTAATGGAGCTGGTAAATTATGTTTTTCCCCAATTGCAAATTTATTCCTTCTCAAAGCCCATGAGGATAGGTCTAGGCTCTCAACAGGACCTATCTCAGGCCCAGGGAAGTCAGCCACTGAAGCCATCTTGGGAGTGGGGGGGGCGGGGGGGCAGAGTGGGGGGTGCAGTGAAATATATGCAGGTAATTAGCTTTTGCTGAGAGGGCCATTCTTCTCTGGTTCCAGAGGTCTGAGTAGGCTGTATGGCTGGCTGCTTCTCCCTGAGGAAACTGTGGCCGAACACTAGTACCAACCCGCCACTGCAGCTCCTGGGAATGGGGCCTAAGGGCTCCCCATGATTCAGGTCTGGTAACTCCTCTCCACTTCTGAACCATCTCTTCCTCCCCCTGCCCCTCAGTTCTTTTTCTAAGCTTGCCTTTGATACTCAGGGCTCCTAGCTTGTCATAAATATACTTGTTTCACTTGTTTTTTTCAGGTGTTTGTTGTAAAGAGAGCTCGCTGGAAGCGCCTGTCTATTCTGCCACCTTGGCTCTGCCTCTGGAAATAGCATCTTTTGATTTCTTGATTGCTGCTGCTATGGTATTGATTGTGGATCCAAGTAAAATGAAATCCTTGACAACTTCAATCTTTTCTCTGTTTATCGTGGTTTGGCTTATTGGTCCAGTTGTGAGGATTTTTGTTTTTTTTGTGTTGAAGTGTAATCCATAATGAAGGCTGTAGTCTTTGATTTTCCTCAGTAAATGCTTCAAATCCTCTTCACTTTCAGCAAGCAAGGTTGTGTCATCTGCATAATGCAGGCTGTAATGAGTCTTCCTCCAATTCTGATACCTCATTCTTCTTCATACAGTCCAGTTCCTCAGATTATTTGCTCAGCATAGAGATTGAATAGGTGTGGTGAAAGGACACAACCCTGACACTCACCTTTCTTGACTGTAAACCACTCAGTCTCCCCATGTTCTGTCTGAACAATTGCCTCTTGATCCATGTACAGGTTCCTGATAACACAATTATGTGTTCTGGAATTCCCATTCTTCACAATGTTATCCATAATTTGTTATGATCCACACATAGTCGAATGCCTTTGCATAGCCAGTAAAACACAAGTAAACATCCTTCTGGTATTCTCTGCTTTCAGCCAGGATCCATCTGACATCAGCAATGATATCCCTGGTTCCACTCCCTCTTCTGAATCTGGCTTGAATTTTTTGCAGTTCTCTGTTGTTATACTGATATTCAAATCTATTAATGTCCCGTTTATCTTACCATTAATAAGGACCAGTTATAAAAGTATATAAATGGTCACCTAATGGTATTAAAAATATGATATTCAAGTCAGCTATTATAGGGACATCTTTGGTTTAGGGTCTGTCAAAACCAATATGCCTATTGTTCATAGGAGACACCTGTGATATCTCACTGGTTTCTAGTCATGCTTGTAGAGCAAGTCAAAATTTCACCCAAGCTCCTGTCAGTATTAATTATATAAAATACATATGGGTTGGGACGGGTGTATATCATCACCATTATCATCAGCAGCAGCACTTTTTTTGCATTATCACTAAATCAGTTAAAATTTGTGTTAACTGGGTTAAAAAAAAAAAAAAACCTGAGTTCAAACTTGTATAATAATTACAGGTGCATGAACCCCTTCTAGAATAAATAAACAGTTGACCTAATTAGACAACATCTGGTTTAATTCATGCTCCAGAAATAATCACGACAAATGGGATTACTGTTATTGGTGAAATGGTTGGGTTATATCCTTGGAACTGGGCTTGAACTCTATCCTAGTTGATTGACAATCCACAAGTTCCATTGACTTAAAATGTGGGGATATTTCTCATTTATAATACCTCTTGGGTGTGAGTCAAGTGCAAATCTGCTCTGTATTATCATCTTTCCTATTTCATTTCTGGTTAGCAGCTCTTATGTTAGTCACTATCATGGCAAATGCATAGGAATATGGATGGAACCAGGTAAATGGCACTTAATTCTTCTGTTTGAATGTGGAATCTTTCACTTCACTCATATTCCATTTGCCCAGCAAGTCATATGGCAAATCCTGATGTGGAAGAGATGAGAAATACCCCGCTACTCAGGATGCACCAAGGATAACCCTTTCCCTTGTTTCTAGGTATAGTGAATTAATCATATACTTCATATACCATTAGGTCTGTATTTGGCTTCCATATCATGTTCCTATATTAGTCATGGAATCGACTCGAAGGCACTGGGTTGGGATATTAGTCAGAATTTTACTACAATAATGATGCATAAAAGACAACCACAAAATCTTAGTGACATGTAATAAAAAGTATTTCATGCAACTCTACAGATCAGCTAGGTTTTGAGTTCAGGTTGTTTCCATGCATCTCTTAATTTCCTTGGACAAGTTGAAGGGGCGGCAGACACTTGAGGCAAGTTCATCTCATGGTAGAACTTCAAGCTTCAGAGGAGAAGTCTCTTACAGACTAGGCTGGGAAACACCACACTCACACTCATATCCACATTCCATTAACCAAGTAACATGGCCAAGACTAGTGTCAATGGGTCAGGAAATATACTCCTCCCATGGAGACAGTGTAGGTCTGTGTGGGGGGGGGCAAGCAGGGGAATAATGTCAATATTTGGTGACTAATAATCTAATCTACACAAGTTGCATTCACTCATCCAAGAAATACTTTCTGGACACAAATATTTTTTTCAGATACCAAAGCAGGATGTCAAAGTATATGCATTCTAGTTGTTGTTAGCTGCCATCAAGTTGGTTCCGAGTTACGGTGACTTTATGCATAATAAAATGAAAGATTGCCATGTCCTGTAACCTCTTCATGATCTTTGGTATTTTGAGTCCATTGTTGCAGCTATTGGGTTATTCCGTCTCACTGAGGGTTTCCCCCATTTTGGTTGGCTCTCTACTTTACCAAACGTGGTACCTTTTCCTAGCAATTGGTTTTTCCTGATGACATGTCCAAAGTAAGCAATTTGAAGTCTCACCAGCTGTCATGGATTGAATTGTGTCCCCCCCCCCAAAATAACTGTCAACTTGCCTAGGTCATGATTCCCTTGTCCGATTCTATGATTGCCTATCATTTTACGATCTGATGTGGTTTCCCTAAGTGTTGTACACCCTATCACTATGATGTAATAAAATGTATTAGCAGAAGTTATGTTGATGAAATCTATAAGATCAGGTAGTGTCTTAAGTGGATCTCTTTTGAGATACAAAAGAGAGAAGTGAAAAGAGAGACATGGAGGCCTCATACCACCAAGAAAGGAGTGCTGGAGCAGAGCATGTCCTTTGGGTCTGGGATTCCTGCACTGAGATGCTCCCAGACCAAGGGAAGATTGATGACAAGGGCATTTCTCCAGAGCAGACAGAGAGAGAAAGCCTTCCCCTGGAGCCGACGACCTGAATTTGGACTTGTAGCCTACTAGACAGTGACAGAATAAATTTTTCTTTGTTAAATCCATCCTCCTGTGGTATTTCTGATATAGCAGCATTAGATGACTAAAACACCGTCCTAATTTCTAAGGTACATTTTGGTTGTATTTCTTCTAAGACTGCATGAGTAAATATTCATTCTATTGGGAGTCTATGGTATATTCAATATTCTTCATCAACACTGGAGTTTGCATGCATCAATTCTTTTTCTAGTAGTAGACAGAAATAGATACACATAATTACATATATAGTTAGATGGTGCCTTGCTCTCTGAAGAAAAATTTAAAAAGTAGGGTAAAGGACAAGATAGTAACTGGTTCAGGGATGAAGTCTCTCTATCATTTCTAGAAGCAGACTGCTCAAAGCAAATGAACTGGCTAAAGCCCTGAAATAAGAGATGAGTTAGTATCCAAAGAAGAAACCTCAGCAAAATATAGCTGTAATACAATGAAAGAGCCCAGTGATGTAATAGGAATTGAGGAGCACACAACAATGGAGGCCAGGTGGAGTTGGGCCTTGAGTTTAATTTTAAAAGCTTTCCATTCAACTCAGATTTTTGTAAAATTGAATAGAACCGTAATAAAATCTAACATACTTTAAATGGATTATTCCATGTGCTTTATGGTACAAAGATGGGCACAGTAAGACAATTCAGATAGATATTACAAAAGTACAGGTGAGTAAGTATGATGACTTGAACCATCAAGTATGGAAAATAGCAAAAGTAGCAAAATCCTGAAGACAATGAGCAAATGCTGAACAATGCATTCTTTGAGAGAACAGTGGAGTCAGGGATGCTACTAAAGCTTTGGTTGAATAAAGGCATCATTTATTGATAGGATGAAGATTGAGCAGGAAAATATCTTGGAGAGCCTAATCAACCTTTAAACTTCAAATACGTCAACTTTGAATACTTAACATATATCCTCATGGAGAGATTAACTTGGAAGTTGATATTCAACCATAGATTTCAGGGAAGAGATTCTATTTGGAGATATAAATTTGGTAGTTGTAAACATAGAGATAGAAATTAAACAATGACATAAACGATTTAGTCAAATGAGAAGTCTGTTTATTTAAATAAATAAGGACACAGCACTGTTCATTTATTACAAAATGTCAGGTATCTGGTAGGGGCTGTTACTTATTTTTTAGTACTACTCTAGCTACTATTGGGCCTTTACATACCTACGTAAGTTTTAGAATTAGTTTGTCATTTTCTTTACAAATTTTGTTGTGATTTTTATTAGATTTGCATAGAATATATAAACAGTATTGGTGGAATTTAGTCTTCTTAACCATTAACTTTCTATATCTCAAGAATTATTGAGATCTACCTTCATGTCAATATTATAATTTTATCCGTGAAATCCTTGAGTGAATATGTGTGTTCATGAGTGTAGGAGTGTGTGCATGCATGTGTGTGTTCATATACACGCGTGTAAGTCTGTTCACAGATATACATTAACAAAATATAATCAATAAAATACCAAAAAAACACTGAATAGAAAATACCTAAACTAGAAAGCTACTGAACCATTAAAATCCAAAGCAAATCACTGTCATATAATTTTTATGTTACTTTTATCAAAATAGCAAGAAACTTGCAATTCTTATACTTTGTAATATATTGCAGACACAGGGCATAGTGAGGGTAAGGAGTTTCCAGGGGCAATCTCTAAGTTCAGCCTTTCCCTATCCCAAATTTCAAGATGAATAGATGTTGATGAGTCAGCAGAAATGTCTTCCCCCTCTTGTCTGGCTTTCATATTTGTGGTGCCTAAAAGTATTCTGTACCTTGTCTGCTGCACCCTTGGACTTGGACCCTGGGGCATGTGCCCTCCTCTGCCCCCCTTTTGCGATGCTTCTGTTTAGACAGTGGAGAATATAAAATAGAACAAAACCGTGTGATTAACAATAATCATACGAATTCTAGTTGCATGACCAAGAACAAGTTACTTAACCTCTCTGAGCCTCAACTTTGTCATCTGTACAATGGCAGTAACAACAGTAACAGATTCAATAGAAGTAATAGGTTTTGATGTTGTGAGGATTAACTAGTTGCCATCCAACTGATTTCATCTCATGGCAAACCCATACTCTGTAGGGCTTTCAATTGCTGTGACCTTTTGGAGGTAGATCACTAGGTCTTTCTTCTGAGGTGCCTCTGGGCAGACTGAAGCCACAAATATTTTGGTTAACAGCAAAAAAAAAAATTTTTTTTTTTTTAGTGCAACTAGGGACTCCCTGTGAAAGTTAAGTGACTTATTATAAACAAAATGTGTAGAACACTGCTTGGTATATTGTAGTTGCTACTTAATTGTTATCAGAAATTGTTATCAATATATCATGAATATTTATGGCATTATCACTGAAACATTTGATAAAAAGAACAAAAATATAAAGTTGGACAAGCCTCACTTATGCATATTATTTAATACCATAAATCAAATCCCAGAAAATGAATGCTGTCAGTAGATAAAAAAGATACTGTATTTTAAACATATATTTGTAATTACAAAATTCCTAAGATGGCCCTACAATAGGACCAGTACAATAATCCATTCATTAAAAAATATTAAGTAAGTGCATATTGTTTGTCAACTGCTGTTTCAGGTCCCATAGAAACAGAAGTAAACCATCAGACAAATCTCTGCCCATCAGAAACTTACATTCCAATGTAGAAATACACAAAAAATGCATATACAAATAGAGATACAGTAAAATTCAAAGTAATGCTAATGCTTACAAAATGAGCAAGGCATTGAAGTAGAATGTTAATTTATAGGTTAAATTAGTTGGTCAGCAAAGTCCTTTCTTAAGAGTGGTATCTGAGCAGAGATCTGAAAGAAAGGGGAGAGACAACCAACAGGAAAATATGCAAAAAAAAGAAAAAAATGCTAGGAGAGAGAACCAACCCCAGTCCAAAGGCCTGGAGGCAATGAAACAAAACAAGGAGGATGCACAACAGAAATCAAGGGAGAGAGGGGTGCTCTGTAGTGAGGTGAGAGATATGTCCAAAAGACTATCATGGCAGCCTAAAGGACTTGGATTTATTTAAAATCTTTGAAAAGATTTGATCAGAGAGACATGTCACCTGAGTAATGTTTTAAGAACTTCCCCCTGGTTGTTGTCTGATTAGACTCTAGAAAGAAAAATTGAAGGTTGGGAGAGCAGTTAGGAGGCCCTTGCAGTGTCTGAGCAAGCTGTAATGGCAGCCAGGCCCAGGGTGTTGGCAAGGGAGTAATTTAGAAGTGGGCAGATATGGAATCTATTCTGAAGATACAACCAACAGAAAGTGTTGTATATAAGATGTTAGAGAAAGAGAGAAGTCAATGATGACTCCAAATTAGAGAAAAACCCTGACATCACATAAGTGGGGGATAAACATTTTTGGTAAAAAATAATGCAAATTCCCATAGAACACTAAATACAAACATACTAATTTTTTTTTTTGATAGTCTAGAAGAGGCAGAAAAAAATCTGTAATACGATAAAATGCATACATAGTTTAAATGGAAAATAAAACACTGTTAATGTTTTCCATCAATGTTACAATCAAACATTAAGGATCAAATACTCAACATTTTTCTTGGAAATTGTAGACCTGGATATCATGGCAAACAACACTGGAACCAAAAATATCTTACCTTTGAAAAGCTAGCAAAAACGAATGGTATTTACATATGATATAATCAACCTGAAACACTATTAGACTCAACTGAAAAATCATATGAACTAAAAAGAATGCTCAGAAAGTATAATTGGCACCCCATTAATATAGATAAAGTATAACCCTGAAGAGTTACAAATTTTATTTTCTCATAAATAAAAAATGCAACAAAATTTATACATTTCCTAAATCTAAATTATCAATTTAGATTTAGGAAATGTATTTTGTGATATTTATATAAAACATTTTTTCCTTGAACTCCACTTAAACCAAATGAAACCCATTGTTATTGAGTTGATTCCAACTTACAGCAACCCTATAAGAGAGATGTAACTGCTCAGTAGTATATTCTTGCTGTACTTCTTCCAAGACAGATTTTTTTTCTCCTTTTGGCAGTCCACGGTACATTAAATATTCTTCACTAAAACCATTATTCAAAGGCACCAACTCTTCTTTGATCTTCCTTACTCCTTGTCCAGCTTTCACACACATATAAGGCAGTTGAAAACACCATGGCTTGGATCAGGCACTCCGTGGTCCTTAAAGTGACATCTTTGCTTTTTAACACTTTAAGGAAGTCTTTTGCAGCAGATTTGCCTAAAGTAACACGTCATTTGATTTCTTGAATGCTGCTTTGATTGTCACTCCAAGTAAAATGAAATCCTTGACAAGTTCAATATTTTCTCCTTTTATCATGACGTTTCTTAGTGGTCTGGTTGTGAGGATTTCTGTTCTCTTTATGTTGAGGTGTAATCTATAATGAAGGCTGTGGTTTTTGATCTTTATCACTAAGTACTTCAAGTCCTCTTCACTTTCAGTAAGCGTTGTCTTGTCTTGTCATCTGCATATCACAGGTTGTTAACGAGTCTTCCTCTAATCCTGATGCCAAATTCTTCTATACAGTCTGGCTT
Organism: Loxodonta africana; assembly: GCF_030014295.1. Classification (NCBI taxonomy): domain Eukaryota; kingdom Metazoa; phylum Chordata; class Mammalia; order Proboscidea; family Elephantidae; genus Loxodonta; species Loxodonta africana. The sequence continues at coordinate 124,074 of NW_026975019.1, forward strand.
CTCAGGTTACTTGGTCAGCGTACAGATTGAATAAGTATGGTGAAAAGATACAAACCTGATGCACATCTTTCTTAACTTTAAACCATGAAGTATCCCCTTGTTCTGTTGGAACGATTGCCTCTTGATCTATGTCCAAGTTTCTCATGAGCAAAATTAAGTGCTCTAAATTCCCATTCTTTGCTATGTTATCCGTAATTGGTTATGATCCACACAGTCGAATGTCTTTGCATAGTCAATAAAACACAGGTAAACATCTTTCTGGTATTCTCTGCTTTCAGCCAGGATCCATCTGACATCAGCAATGATAGCCCTCATTCCATATCCTCTCCTGAATTCATCTTGAACTTCTGGCAGTTCCCTGTCAATACACTGCTACAGCCACTTTTGAATGATCTTTAGCAAAATTTTGCTTGTATGTGATATTAATGATATTGTTCAAGAATTTCTGCATTTGATTGGACCTCCTTTCTTGGGAATAGGCATATATATTGGCTCTCTTCCAGTTGGTTGGCCAGGTAGCTCTCTTCCAAATTTCTTGGCATAGACAAGTGAGCACTTCCAGTGCTGCATTTGTTTGTTGAAACATCTCAGTTGGTATTCTATCAGTTCCTGGACCCTTGTTTTTTGCCATGCCTTTCAGCATAGCATGGACTTCTTCCTGCAGTACCATTGGATCTTGATCATATGCTACATCCTGAAATGTTGAACATTGGCCAATTAGTTTTGGTATAATGACTCTGCGTATTCCTTCCATCTTTCTCTCGATGTTTCCTGAGCTGTTCAATATTTTGCCCATAGAATCCTTCGATATTGCAACTTGCAGCTTGAATTTTTCTTCAGTTCTTTTGGCTTGAGAAATACTGAGAGTTTTCTTCCCTTTTGATTTTCTAGCTCCAGATCTTTGCACAGTTCATTATAATATTTTATTTTGTCTTCTCAAGCTGCCCTTTGAATCTTCTGTTCAGCTCTTCTACTTCTTAATTTCTTCTATTCCCTTTAGCTACCGGATATTTTAGAGAAAGTTTCGAAGTCTCTTTTGACATCCATTTTGGTCTCTTCTTTCCTTCCTATCTTTATGATACATATAAACCAAGTCATTGAGTCAATTTTGACAGAGTGGAACTGCCCCATAGGGTTTCCAAGGAGCACCTGGTGGATTCAAACTGCCGACCTTCTGACTGGCAGTCATAGCTCTTAACCACTATGCCACCAGGGTTTCCTATAGCACTCCTCAAATCAACATAAAAGTATAAAAATGAGCAAAATATGTGTCAAGAGAGTCCAGTAGAAGATAAGAAGGCACTAATATATTCATGGAAATTTATCTAATTTCACTAAAAAATAAATTTAAATTAAAATGGCAGTTGGAATTCATCATTTTTCCAAATGGTTTAGCAGATATTGGAAGATTTAAAAATAGTAATGGTCCAAGGGAAAGCAGGTGCCCTCAACCATTGTTGCAAATATGGATTGTGAAACTTTGTGATGATATATTTGCAGTTTTCAATATTTATATTTATGCTAGAAATAATCCAAGTTAGGAATTCATAAAATGCAAATAGACAATTTTACATACTTTTCTTCATTACATTTTATAAGAGGATTTTTTGAATCAAAAAAAAAAAAAAAAGGAAAGAATTCCCATGACTGTGAATTTCCATCAGTCAGGCATGAGAACATAATGTCTACTTTGAAAGCATGAGGAAAACTTATGTTCTAACCTAGAAAAGTATCTATCAAATATAGCTAGACAAGAATGCATCAGATGCAGGCAGGGCCAAGATAGTGGAGTAGTCAGATGCTTCTGATAGTCCCTCTTACAACAAAGACCTGAAAAAACAAGTAAATTGATTATATATATGACAAGCTAGGAGCCCTGAACATCAAAGGCAAAGTTAAGAAATTGGACTTAGCAACAGAGGGAGGGAGATACGGTTCAGAAGCAGCAAGAAGTTGCCGGACCTAACTCAGTGGGAACCAGCGCCCCTCATCCCTGATCTGCTGGTGTGACTGCAGAAGGGCTGGCAGTAGCTTTCTGTACACGGTTTCCCTAGCCACAGAGAGCCAGTGGCACAGAGTCTACTCATGCCTCCAGAATCAGAGAAGAACAGCGCTCTCGGCATAAGTGCTAGCATTTAATTCACTGCACAGATCAAATACCTCCCCTTTCAAAAGAACTCTCTCCCATTTATCTGATCCCTCACCCTCTGTCCCAGGCCCCCAAGCTGGCTTCAGTGACATTCGATTTCCCTGGGCCTGAGATAGGTCCTGGCATGCAACCAGAGCCATTGGAGAAGGAGCAAATTAACAAACAGGGAAAAAATAATCTGATGGCTCCTCTAAGCTGGAAACTCAGGGCAGAAGCAGCTCCTGTCCAGGCACAAGTGGACCATAGACTTTGAATGGCTTTCACCCCTGCATAGAACTGTGTGGCCCATTTCAGGAGCTGGGTTCTTGTTACAGTGCAAGGGTGTGTGGCCTAAGGTCTGACTTTAATGGTTTCAGCTGTGCAGTGGCGAGGTGGGTTCTTGATGCTTGACACTGCTCTAATAAGCAGGGTCCTCACCTACCCAAATCAGGGGCCTGAGGACTGGTGGCTCCACCTGCACCACCTAGCCACCCATGTCAGGGGTACAAGGATAAGTGGTGTCTCCCAGTCCTTACAGTTAAAAGTATCGGGTGTCAATGGTATGGCTGCAGAGCCCACCCACTTGTGCACTCTAGAGAACAGGGACATGTCTTCCTCACAAACACTCAGGGAAAGGTTGTCAACCCCCTACCTTGCTCAGAGTGTGACCACCTGATGCAACAAGAGACCTGTGCATACACCAATCACCACTGCTCCTCAAAGACAGTAGGTGAGAGCCTACACCACACACTTGGTGACTAACTACCTGGAAATATGAGCTGAATCCTTACAAGAAAACTGAATGGACTTCTAGGCTCATATATCTGATAACAGCTCTAGCCATCTGGTGACAGGACGTTAGAGCTTCAAAGGCTCCATTAATCAAACCAACTAATTTGAGCAGCCTATTAAGTATTTCAAAACAAAACAAAGCAAGAAGCTACGACACAGTATGCAAACATACAGAGACAACAGTCAATATCAAATCACATAAAGAAGCAGACAATGATCATGTCAGCAAGCTTCCAAAGCAAAGAATTGAGGAATCTTCCAGATGAAGATATATTCCTAGAATTACCAGAGATAGAATACAAAATAATAATATACAGAACTCTTCAAGATATCAGGAAAGAAAAAAAAGAGCTCAGGCAAAATGCAGAACAAGCCAAGGAACACACAGATAAAGCAGTTGAGGGAATTAAGAAGGTTATTCAAGAGAATAACGAAAAATTTAATAGGCTTCAAGAATCCTTAGAAACACAGCAGTCAGAAACTCAGAAGATCAACAATAAAATTTCAGAATTAGACAACTCAGTAGAAAGTCAAAGGAGCAGAATTCAGGAAAGTGAAGTCAGAATTAGTGAGACTGAAAATAAAATACTTGGCACCAATATATTCAAAGAAAAATCAGATAAAAGAATTTTAAGAAATGAAGAAACCCTAAGAATCATGTGGGACTCTATCAAGAGAAATAGCCTACAAGTAATCAGAGTACCAGAACAGGGAGGAAAAACAGAAAATACAGAGAAAATTGTGGAAAATTTGTTGGCAGAAAACCTCCCAGATATCATGAAAGACGAGATATCTTTCCAAGATGCTCATCTAACCCCACAGAAGGTAGATCTCAAGAGAAAGATATCAAGACATATTATAGTCGATCTTGCCAAAACCAAAGATAAAGAGAATTTTAAGAGCAGCTAGGGATAAACAAAAAGTCACCTGTGAAGGACAGTCAGTAAGACTAATCTCGGACTACTCAGCAGAAACCATGCAGGCAAGAAGGCAATGGGAGGACATATATAAAGACTTAAAGGGAAAATAATTGCCAGCCGAGAATTATATATCCAGCAAAACTGTCTCAGATATGAAGGTGAATTATGGCATTTCCAGATAAACAGAAGTTGAGGGACATTGCCAAAACCAAACCAAAATTACAAGAAATTCTAAAGGAAATCCTCCAGTTAGAAACTCGATAACATCAGATAACAATCCAAGACAAGAACAGAGGACAGGGAAACCAGATATCATTCAAGACAGAGAAATCACAAAACTAAATCAAAGCTAAAATGCTCAGAACAGGGAAACAGACATCATGAAGTAAAAGATGACAACATTAACTCAAAAAAGAAGAACTAAAAGATATAGTCATAGATCTTTCATATGGAGTATGAAAATAGGGGTAAATTTATCAAGGTAATCACAAAGGAAAATAACAATCCTGCACATCAAAATAATAATAAAAAAGAAAAACATGAAGACAGCAAAAACAAAAGCAACAACACTGGAAAAGAGGAAAAGATAATACATAAAGAAAAATTACTCAGCACAGAAAATTCAGTGGAAAAAAGAAACTGTCAACAACCAAAAAAAAAGGCATCAAAATGACAGCACTAAACTCATACCTAGACATAATTACGCTGAATGTAAATGTACTAAATGCACCAATAAAGAGACAGAGAGTGGCAGAGTGGATTAAAAAAACAAGATCTGCCTATATGTTGCCTACAAGAGACATACCTTAGACATAAAGATACAAACAAACTAAAACTCAAAGGATGGAAAAGAGATACCAAACAAACAACAACCAAAAAAAAGAAGAGTGGCAATATTAATTTCTAACAAAATAGACTTTAAAGTAAAATCTACCACAAAGGATAAGGAAGGACCCTTTTGTGCAGCCAATGACAGGGCTCCAAAATACATAAAATGAACTCTAAAAGCACTGAAAATAGAGATGGGCAGCTCTACAATAATAGTAGGAGGCTCCAACACACTACTTTTGGTGAAGGACAGAACATCCAGAAAGAAGCTAAATAAAGACAGTGAAAGTCTAAATGCCGCAATCAACCAACTTCATCTCATAGGCACATACAGAACACCCCACCCAACGGCAGACAAGCATATTTTCTTTTCCAATGCACATGGAACGTTCTCCAGAATAGACCACGTATTAGGTCATAAAGCAAGCCTTAACAGAATCCAAAACATCAAAATATTTCAAAGCATCTTTTCTGACCATAAAGCCATAAAAGTAGAAGCCAATAACATAAAGCAAGTGAAAAAAAACCCAAACGCACAGAAACTGAACAACAGCTTGCTGAAATACTACTGGGTTATAGAAGAAATTAAGGGTGGAATAAAGAAATTCGTAGAATCAAATGAGAATGAAAACACTTCCTACCAGGACCTGTGGGACACAGCAAAACAGTGCTCAGAGGTCAATTTATAGCAATAAATGCACACATCCAAAAGAAGGAAAGGCCAAAATCAAAGAATTATCCCTACAACTCAAAGAAATAGAAAGAAAGCAGCAAAAGAAGTCCTAGGGTACCAGTAGAAACAAAATAATAAAAATTAGAGCAGAATTAAATGAAATAGAGAAAAGAAAAACAATTGAAAGAGTTAACAAGACCAACAGCTGGTTCTATGAAAAGATCAACAAAATCGATAAACCATTGGCCAAATGGACAAAAGAAAAATAGGAGAGAAAGCAAATAACCCGAATAAGAAATGAGATCGGCAATATTACAACAGACCCAACTGAAATTAAAAGAATCATAACAGAATATTATGAAAAATTGTACTCCAACAAATTTGAAAACCTAGAAGAATTGGATAAATTTCTAGAAACACACTACCTACCTAATCTAACACAAACAGATGTAGAACAGCTAAATAAACCTATAACAAAAGAAGAAATTGAAAAGATAATTAAAAATCCCCAATAAATTAAAGCCCTGGCCCTGATGACTTCACTGGAGAATTCTACCAAACTTTCAGAGAAGTGTTAACACCACTACTACTAAAGGTATTTCAGAACATACAAAAGGATGGAATACTCCCAATCTCATTCTATGAAGCCAGCATAACCGTCATAACAAATCCAGGTGAAGACACCACAAAAAAAGAAAATTAGAGACCGATATTCCCCATGAACTTAGACACAAAAACCCTCAGCAAAATTCTAGCCAACAACATATTGAAAAAGTAAGTCACCTTGACCAAGTAGGATTCATACTAGGTATGCTGGGATGGTTTAACATTTGAAAAACAATCAATGTAATCCATCATATAAATAAAAGACAAAAACCACATGGTCTTATGGCATTTGACAAAGTCCAACATCCATTCATGATAAAGACTCTCAGCAAAATAGGAGTAGAAGGAAAATTCCTCCACATAATAAAGGACATTTATGTAAAGCCAACAGCCAACAGCACCCTAAATGGAGTGAGTCTGAAATCATTCCCCTTGAGAATGGGAACCAGACAAGGATGCCCTTTATCATCACTTTTATTCAACATTGTTCTGGAGGTCCTAGCCAGAGCAATTAGTCTAGGGAAAAAAAAAAAAAAGCATCCAAATTGGTAAGGAAGAAATAAACTATCTCTATTTGCAGATGATATGATTTTATACATGGAAAACCCTAAAGAATCCACAAGAAAACTACTGGAACTAATAGAAGATTTCAGCAAAGTATCAGGATACAAGATAAACATGCAAAAACCAGTTGGATTCCTCTATATGAGCAAAGAGAAAGTCGAAGAGGAAATCATGAAATGAATACCATTTACAATAGCCCCAAGAAGATTAAATACTTAGGAACATATCTAACCAGAGACATAAAAGACCTATACAAAGAAAACTATGAGACACTACTGCAAGAAACCGAAAGAGACCTACGTAAGTGAAAAAACATACCTTGTTCTTCAATGGGAAGACTCAAGATTGTGAAAATGTTTATTCTACTCCAAGCAATCTACAGATAAATGCAAGCCTGATCCAAACTCTAATGGCATTTTTTAATGAGATGGAGAAACAAATCACCAAGTTCATATGGAAAGGGAAGAGGCCCTAGATAAGTAAAACAGTACTGAAAAATTAGAACAAAGTGGGAGGCCTCACACTACCTGATTTTAGTGCATATCATAACACCAGGGTAGTCAAAACAGCCTGGTACTGGCACAACAGCAGGTACATAGACCAATGGAACAGAATTGAGAATTCAGACATAAATTCATCCACGTATGAGCAGCTTGTATTTAACAAAGGCCCAAAGTCCATTAAATGGAGAAAAGACAGTCTCTTTAACAAATGGTGCTGGAATAACTGGATACCCATCTGCAAAAAAATGAAACAAGACCCATACCTCTCACACCATGCAGAAAAACTAACTCAAAATGGATCAAAGACCTAAATATAAAATCTAAAATGATAAAGATCATGGAAGAAAAAATAGGAAGAACTCTAGTAGCCCTCAAACATAGCATAAACAGTATACAAAACATTGCCAGCAATGCACAAACACTGGAAGGTAAAGTCGATAACTGGGAGCTTCTAAAAATGAAACACTTATCCTCATCCAAAGGCCTCACCAAAAGAGTAAAAAGACTACCTATAGACTGGGAAAAAAAATTTGGCTACAACAAATCCGATCAGTGTCTAAATCTTTAAAATCTACAAGATACTGCCAAACTTCAACAACAAAAAGACAAATAAACCAATTAAAAAATGGGCAAAGGGTATGAACAGAAACTTCACCAAATAAGACGTTCAGGCAGCTAACAGCTACGTTAGGAAACGCTCATGATCAATAGCCTTTAGAGAAATGCAAATCAAAACTACAATCAGATACCATCTTACCACAACGAAGCTGGCTCTAATCTAAAAAACACAAAGTAATAAATGTTGGAGAGGTTGTGGAGAGACTGGAACACTTATACATTGCTGGTGGGAGTGTAAAATGGCACAACCACTTAGGAAATCGATTTGGCGTTTCCTTAAAAAGATAGGAGTACCATACGATCCAGCAATCCCAGTCCTTGGAATATAGTGTAGAGAAATAAGAGCCCTACAAGAATAGATATATGCACATCCATGTTCACTGCAGCACTGTTACAATAGCAAAGAGATGGAAACAATCAAGGTGCCCACCAATGGATAAATGGATAAACAAATTATGGTATATTCACACAATGGAATACGGTGCAACAATAGAGAAAAACAATGAATCCATGAAACATCTCATAACATGTAGGAATCTGGAAGGCATTATGCTGATTGAAATTAGTCAGTCGCAGGACAAATATTGCTTGAGACCACTATTATAAGAACTCAGGAAAAGGTTTAAACACAGAAGAAAACATTCTTTGATGATTACGAGAATGGGGAAGGAGGAAGAGGGATATTCACTAATTACAGAGTAGACAAGAATCATTTTAGGTGAAGGGAAGGACAACACACAATACAGGGGAAGTCAGCACAACTGGACTAATCCAAAAGCTAAGCAGTTTCCTGAATACAACGAAACACTTCGAGGGACACGGTAGCAAGGGTGGGGGTCTGGGGACCATGGTTCAGGGGACATCTAGGTCAACTGACGTAACAAATCGTATTAAGAAAGTATTCCACATCCTACTTTGATGAGTGGTGTCTGGGGTCTTGAAAGTTAGCAAGCGGCCATGTAAGATGCATCAATTGATCTCAATCCGCCTGGAGCAAAAGAGAATGAAGAACACCAAGGACTCAAGGAAATATGAGCCCAAGAGACAGAAAGTGCCACTTAAACCAGAGACTCTAAGCCTGAGACTGGAAGAACTAGATGGTGCCTGGTTACCACCAATGACTGCACTCTAAGGGAACACAACAGAGAATCTCTGATGGAGCGGGAGAAAAGTGGAATGCAGACCTCAAATTCTAGTAAAAGAGACCAGGCTAAATGGTCTGACTGAACACTGGAAGGACTCCAGAGGTCATGGCCCTTGGACTCTCTGTTAGCCCAAAACTAAAACCATTCTGAAGCCACTTCTGCAGACAAAGATTAGACTGGTCTATAAGACATAAAATGAAACTGGTGAGGATTGTGCTTCTTAGCTCAAGTAGACACATTGTGACTGTGTGGGTAAAGCTCTCTGGAGGCAAGATGAGAAGGCAGAGGGGGACAGGAACTGGATGAATGGACACAGGAAATACACAGGGGAGAAAGAAGGAGAGTGCTGTCACATTGTAGGGAGAGCAACTAGGATCACCTTAACCATGTCTGTATAAGTTTTTGTATGAGAAACTTACTAGAATTGTAAACTTTCACTTAAAGCACAATAAAAAGAATACTTAATATTAAAAAAAAGAATTGTTATCCATACACATTTGCTAAATATTTACTTCTGAAAAGCTTCCATATACCATAACTTCCCCATTACCCTCACTCTGTTTATGATTTTTAAAATAAGCTTAAAAATTTCAATTTAGAACAATTTTATATCTTGCTATTATGATTTCACTTAAAGTAAATTTATTGCCAATCATAGCTTTTATAACAAAATATTAATTCTTTTTCCCTTGCAAATAATTCATTTGATTGGACTATATATATATATATATACATTTTTTCTCAGTGAGTCCATGTTTAAATTTCTTTTCTTATCCACTCCAAGCCTGTAAATACAATTTACAGACTGTAGTAGCAAGTTTTGATATAAGACCCTGGATTCACTTTGGAAACGCTGGTAACATAGCGGTTAAGAGCTACAGCTGCAAACCAAAAGGTTAGCAGTTCAAATCCACCAGGTACTCCTTGGAAACCCTATGGCGCAGTTCTACTGTGTTGTATAGGGTTGGTCGGAGTCAGAACCCACTCGATGGCAACGGGTTTTAGGGAACTTACTTTATGCTACATAAAAAAAGAAAATATAGCCATCAATTTACATATTATTTAGGTCAACAATTAGGTTATCAAACACTTATCATTTATTAGTCACCGTGCAGGTCATGGTGCCATGAATAGTGATGTTTATGGTCTCCAGATACCAAAAGAAAAATGAGTAGTGATGGTGAACATTTAGAAATTTATTTCATCTAATAAAAAGGAAATACTTTTTTTCTGATTTTTGATGCTCTACCCACTTTTTTTTTTTTTTACCCACTATCATCTGATGCCTACAGCCACGTTTTCTTAGCATTAGAAATATTTGTTTGTTTTTCTGTGAAAGTAATTTACAAGTGAGAACAACTTTCATGAGGGAAGGGGTCATGTGCATCCTCTGAGGGAGGCTGAGGAATATACTCAGCATTGCATAATCCAGTATATTGGCTGATGCCTTATTGTTTTCCTTGGCAATTTTATTGCATACTCCCAGAAATAAAACAAATTAAGAGAACAGTTTATTGTGATACACTCAGTGATTATTTTTGAAAGCTGGAAGGATATATTTATTTTTACCTTTCAAATATTTTTGATATGAAAATAAAATGGCGGAAATCTTAATGGAAAGTATAATTTCTGAGATTATTCTATAAAATATGAGAAGAACAAAAGAATTTATTTTGTATTCTCCTGTGTAATTTCCATCTATCCTATATCAGTATTTTTGAAGATTGGGTTACTTCAGAGTCTATGTCTTATTTTGTTAGAAAAAAATTTTAAAAACTACCAAATTATTTTAACATTGGTCTTTACCACTTATACACAAATCTAATTCCCCTTCAACACTGAAATTTTACCCTCTGTGTACTTAGCTACATTCCCAAATTTCTCACTGGAATGACAAGATTTTGTTAATTTTAGATGAGTGGAATCACAAACATGAATTTTTGTCTAGAATGTGGGCAATTAGTTATAATATTCTAGTTTATGCTGTAGTATAACACCAGTGATTAAAAAAAAATCTCTATCATAAAACCACAATAGTGGATTTCTGGATCACGCTGCATGTTATCTTGGGATTTGTCCTCGCTCAGGGACACAGGCTGATGGTGCTTCCCTCACTGTGAAGCAACAGCAATTTCTGGAAGATGGAAAGAACATGGAATTTCACTCGCTGGCTCTAAATTCTTGCCATGGGTTACGCATGTCACTTGCACTAATGTTTCACAGTCCACACCTAACTTCAGAGAAAAGGGAAGTGCAATCTAAACTTGAGCCAGGAAGGATGAAGATCAGATGATTAACCAACATTCCTAATCAAGTAGTTCACCCTTCTGGGTCCCAACTCCTCTCCAAAGGAGACAACCAAATGTCCCGTTCAGTCATGGAATAAGCTCAAAGCCCAGGATCTCTTGGTGATAAGCAGTCACCAATAAGGTCCTTCTTTTATCTGATGACCTGTGAATTATCTAAATTTCCCAGTTATCCAAATATCCAGCATGTCTTGGTTGGACAGGGACAGGATAACGGAAATAAACACTGGTATTAGGAAAGAAAGAATGAGATATCCACAGGAATCGTGGGTCCCCAGAAATTCTGAAATTCCATTAGGCAGACATTTAAAGGCCCACTATATTTCTGATGAGGAATAGTCACTGATAAGGCCACTTTTCTGCCTCCTTGGAGTAGTTTTCACATTCATTTTTTTGATAGCATAGCCCCTGGATCTTCTCTCTGAGATATGCTTTTTAAAAGATTCATATTGCCTTATCTGCCATGATGCAAAACCCCAAAAAACCCACTGCTGTTGAGTCGATTCTGCCTCATAGCGACCCTATAGGACAGAGTACAACTGCCCCATAGAGTTTCCAAGGAGCGCCTGGTGGACTCGAACTGCCAACCTTTTGGTTAACAGCCATAGCACTTAACCACTACGCCACCGGGGTTTCCTATCTGCCATGATAATTGTGGAATATACTCTTATGGTTGCTAAAGAGTTTTTTCAACTAACTTTCTGCCCATGGTGTTTGGAGTCTGTGATAAAGAGACTATCATTTGACAAGTATTTACTGCCTTCTGCTGATCACATGAGGAGCACACTTCTTCACTCCATCACGCGTTAACCTAGTGATTTGATAAACTTTGCTCAATAGCATGTGGCTGAAAGTGTCTGTATACCACTTCCAAGCCTAGAGTTTCAGCGATATTATATTTTCATATTTCTCTATTGTTTCTTCCATCATCATGAGAAGAAAATGTCTCCAGTAGGTTGTCTCTTTCAAAAACTTTTTTCTAAGCCTAATTTCCTCATCTAAAAATCAGTTATCAGGAGAGAGATCACTAGCTATTTCAAAAGAGAGAACAGAATTCAGATAAGTACTTCAATAGGAGATGAAGGAATCAAGGAACCAAACAAGGGAAGCTGAATCAACTTAGAGACTCCCATCAGTATGTTGCTTCCAACACCCAGAAAACTGTCAAACAGCAGGACAAGATGGCTTCCAGGACCCCATGGGTGGGGCCCTCATGCAGAACCCAGAACCAAGGTGAGGACCAGCAGACAATATCTGAAACCATGAAGAGAGTGGCTATTTATTCAAAGTGAAATCATGGCGAGCCACGGTTACTTCCAGGAACTATAGTTGAAGTGGGGAAAGAGAGAAGGAGAAATTTGCTGACTTCTGTCCTATAGCCTTTCTAATCTTCTGACAGTCTTACATTGTGATTTCCTACAAGAAATATGCTGGCAAAGGATCTTGGGAAATGTATTTCTCCTTGGTATAGAGTCAAATAAAGTCAGTGAAAGTATCTGAAAACCAAGGAGCATTACAAAACATGCTGGCTAATATGAAAAAATAAAAACCAATCATGTTGAGTCAATTACAACTCATAGCAACCCTATAGGGCGAAGCAGAACTGCCTTATAGGGTTTTCAAGGAGCAGCTGGTGGATTTGAACTGCCAATCTTTTGATAAGTGTCAGCTTTTAACCTCTGCGCCACCAGGACTCCAAGCTAATAATCCAAAAAAACATAGAGCCTGTCTTATGTGGTGTGTGTGAGCATCTTCATATCTAGAGTTTTTTTTCTTAAAATCTGCTTTGTTTAATATTTTATAGCTAAACCATATTTCCTTTTAATTAATATTTGTCTTACGTATCTTTTTGACCTTTTAAATTTCATATATTCTTTGTCTTTATATTTAAATATGCCTCCTTAAAATTTCACTCAAGTAAAATTTTGCTGAAGATAATTAAAAAATGGCTGCAGCAGTATATCAACAGGAAACTGCCAGAAATTCAAGCCGATTCAGAAAAGGATGTGGAAACTAATGGGCCACAACTACCACAGCCTCCACCAGACTGAGTCCAGCATAACTAGATGGTGCCCAGCTACCACCAACGACTGCTCTGACAAGGATCACAATAGAGGGTCCAGGACAGAACTGGAGAAAAATGCAGAACAAAACTATAACTTACAAAAAAAGACCATACTTACTGGTCTGACAGAGACTGGAGAAACTTCGAGAGTATGGCCCCTAAGTGTCCTTTTAAATCAGTACTGAAGTCACTCCGAAGGTTCACCCTTCAGCCAAAATTTAGACAGACCCGTAAAACAAATCAAGACTAAATGGGCACACCAACCCAGGGGCAAGGATGAGAAGGCTGGAGGGAACAGGAAAGCTGATAATGGGGAACCCAAGGTTGACAAGGGTAGAATGTTGACATGGTGTAGGGTTGGCAACCAATGTCACAAAACAGTATGTGTATTTATTGCCTAAGGAGATATTAATTTGCTCTGTAAACCTTCATCTAAAGCATAATTAAAAAAAAAAAGAGAAAAATCAAAATATCTACCTGATAACATTTGGGAATTACTGTTATTTCCATCATTGCTATCACATAATAACAATTATAACATGTGCATTGTTAATTATAATTACAACATTTATTGTGCACTGTCAGGAACAGTACCAAGTACTTTTCATACATTGCTCATTCCATGCCCGTATTAACCCCATGAAGTAGGTGCTATTATCACATCCAGAGTCCTGTGGATAGTAATGGGTAGGAATGTAAACCTAGGCTGAAATTCTTAACCACTGTTACATTAACTTCAGTTCTATTTCTGGCCACGGTGGTTCTGTTTTTATATATTAATTGATTAAATGTATTGAGGAAGACTGAGACTATAAACCTAGAGAGATAAATTTGAATATGTAAGTATATAGCCAGTGGAAGGATTTCAAAGGATAATGGAATCAGGGTATTATAATGAAGAAAGATTTGGATCATTGGGATGGCAGACCAAAGAGTAAGAAACACTAACTCTTCAAATGAACTATGTGAGCACTACCCAACTGGCACAATGGTAAGTTCCATCACTTGTCTTGTCAAAGAAGATATGACATACTGAAGCCATATACAGCTGTATTTCTGTATGACTTGATTCTGATCCATTGGGCAGACAACCATGTATAATGACTCTGATCTACAAGAAACATGTGCTCTGTGTGCTAGGCTTTGGGTACACAGATATATGTTCCCTTTCTTTTCTTTTTTAAAAATAAGTTGTGGTTAAATAAATATTAAAATAAAAAAATCCTGATTTGAAAGAAAAAAAATAAAGAAAATGACACGGAAGGAGGGATATAATTGCTGATGTCCGGTGGATCTTGGCTAAAAGCTGAGAATACCAGAAAGATGTTTATTGTTGTTGTTATTAGGTGCAGTGGAGTCGCTTCCGACTCATAGCGATCCTATGTACCACAGAAAGAAACACTGTCCGGCCCCGTGCCATACTTACACTCGTTGTTATGCTTGAGCCCATAGTTGCAGACACTGTGTCAATCCATCTCATTGAGGGTCTTCCTCTTTTAAAAGCTGACCCTGTACTTTACCAGGCATGATGTCCTTCTCCAGGGACTGATCTCTTCTGACAACATGGCCAAAGTATGTTAGATGCAGTATCACCATCCTGGCTTCTAAGGAGCATTCTGGCTGTACTACTTCCAAGACAGATTTGTTTGTTCTTTTGGTATATTAAATATTCTTTGCCAACACCACAATTCAAAGGCGTCTATTCTTCTTCAGTCTTCCTTATTCATTGTCCATCTTTCACATGCATATGAGGCAATTGAAAATACCACTAATGCTTGGAACCTGAAATATACGAAGTATGAATCTAGGAAAATTGGAAATCTTCAAAAACGAAATGGAACACATAAGCATCGATATCCTAGGCATTAGTGAGCTGAAATGGACTGGTATTGGCCATTTTGAATTGGACAACACATAGCCTACTATGACGGAAATGACAACTTGAAGAGGAATGGTGTTACATTTATCGTCAAAAAGAACAGTTCGAGGTCTATCCTGAAGTACAGTGCTGTCAGTGATAGGATAATATCCATAGGCCTATAAGGAAGACCAGTTAATATGACTATCATTCAAATTTACGCAGCAACCACTAAGAACAAAGTTGAAGAAATTGAAGATTTTTTTCAGCTTCTGTAGTCTGAAATTGATTGAATGTGCAATCAGGATGCATTGGTAATTACTGGTGATTAGAATGTGAAAGTTGGAAACAAAGAAGAACAATTGGTAGTCGGAAAATATGGCCTTGGTGATAGAAACAATGCTGGAGATTGAATGATAGAGTTTTGCGAGACCAATGACTTCCTCATTGCAAATACCTTTTTTTCACCAACATAAACGGCAACTATGCACATGGCCCTCGCCAGATGGAATACACAGAAGTCAAAACAACTACATCTATGGAAAGAGACAAAGGAAAAGCTCAATATCATCAGTCAGAACAAGGCCAGGGGCTGACTGTGGAACAGAAAGATCTTTCTGTGTTAATTATTGACTATTCAAAGGCATTTGACTGAGTAGATCATAACAAATTTTGGATAACATTGCAAAGAGTGGGAATTCCAGGACACTTAATTTTGCTCATGCGGATTCTCTACATAGACCAAGAGGCAGTAACTGGAACACAACAATGGGACACTGCTTAGTTTGAAATCAGAAAAGATGTGCATCAGGATTGTATCCTTTCACCATACTTATTCAATTTGTATGCTGAGCAAATGATCTGAGATGGACTATATGATGAAGGCAGCATCAGGATTAGAGAAAAACTCATTAACAACCTGCAATATGCAGAACACACAGCCTTGCCTGTTGAAAGTAAAGAGGACTTGAAGCACTTGCTGATGAAGATCAAAGACGTCAGCCTTCAGTATGAATTACACCTCAAAATAAAGAAAACAAAAATCCTCAAAACTGGACCAGTAACCAACATCGTGATAAATGGAGAAAATACTGACGTTGTCAAGGATTTAATTTTACTCTGATCTACAATTAACTCCAGTGGAAGCAGCGGTCAAAAAATCAAAGGATGTATTGCATTTGGCAAATTGGCTGCAAAAGCCCTCTTTAAAGTGTTAAAAAGCAAAAATGTCGCTTTGAGGACTAAGGTGCACCTGACCCAAGCCATTGTATTTTCAGTTGCCTTTTGCCACTTCTGCATGTGAAAGATGGACAACGAGTAAGGAAGACCAAAGAAGAATCGATGCCTTAGAATCACGGTGTTGGTGGAAAATATTGAATATAAAATGGACTGTCAAAAGAATGGTCAAATTTGTCTTGGAAGAAGTACAGCAAGAATGCTCCTTAGAAGCGAGGATGGCGAGATTTCGTCCCATGTAATTTGGACATATTATAAGGAGGAACCAGTCCCTGGAGAAGGACATCATGCTTGGTGAAGTAGAGGGTCAGCAAAAATGAGGGATTAACACAGTGGCCGCAATAATGGGCTCAAACATAGAAATGATAGTTAGGTTGGGGCAAAATGGGGCAGTGTTTCATTATGATGCACATAGGGTCGCTCTGAGTAGGAACCCACATGAAGGAACCTAACAACAACAATTAAAATACGAAAAGGTTTTCTCCAGTCTAGATTCTTTGCTTGGAATATTTAGTCTATTTCCATTTGCTGAAAAACTTATGTTTTTCAGCAAATGGAAATAGACTAAATATTTTAAATTAAAAAAAAACTTTATATTATTCAATGTAGTGATTTTTAGTTACTTATCTTCTCTGTGTCCCCCCTTCATCTCATTCCTGTCTTCTTTGGATTGATTATTTTTTTGCATTTCACGATTTCTTTGTGTCATTTAAGACAATATGCACTTTACTTCTTTATGTTTAGTGATAATCTAGGACAATGTACCATACACTTAATTAATCAAAAACTAATTTTATTACAACTTCATCTACTCAAACAATAAAAGGTATTATATATTTTAACTCATATCTTCACAGCTATTGCTGTCTAACAAAACACCACAAAACTTGGCAGTTTAAAACAATAAGTTATTATCTCCCCAGGATTCTGGGTTGAGTGGGTTGGTTCTCTGCTAGAATGTCCATTTTGAAGTTGCAATCAGATACTGGCTGGAGTCATCTGAAAACCTATTGGGCTGGATGTCCAAGAATACTTCTTCACTCCCATGTCTAGTGCCGCAATGCTGCTCCATGAGACCTCTCTCTCCAGCAGACAATTATGGGCTTTTTATGTGACCTACAAGTTCTTGACCGAGTTCTCAGCCACTCTACTTGGTGCCATTCACTGAGAAAGAATTTTCTGCAGATTTCCTGGACCTACTTGAGGAGCTGGGAGGTTAATTTCTAGCTAACTCAGACAGAATTGTGTTGTCCCTTACATTCCCTGGTTTATTCAGAGTTCTTCTGAATCCTCACCTTTAGGGGCCTTGTAGTTTATCTCCTGTTGTCCATGAAACACAGAGCCATGAAAGTTGATACAGCATTGTTTTTTTATTTCCTTTGACTAATATTCTGGTAAAGAAGCTACTTCCTTCTGCCTTATTTTTCTAATTACTGTTTTTATTTGTGTATGTGTGTGTCTGTGGTATATATATGCAGTTCTTTAATGCATGAAAGAAAAACTTAGATCCACATGCCTATAATCTCTTTCCAAGTCTGTCTATCTATCTATTCAACTAGCTCTGTGTGTTGGTTATGATACCTCATCTGCCATGTTTCCAGGCACTGAAGTCTCTGTCATGTTATTTTCACATTACTAACTTAAATTAATCTTGATAATACATATATTTTTAATTTTAGGAATGCTGTTTTTATAGACAGAATAGCTGTATATCAGAGAAGCTAACTTACCCAAGGTACATGTTCTTAGTTGACTGATCCCAGACGGCAACCCCTGGCCCTCTCACAGAAAAATCTAAATGGTTTTCCTCAACCACATTGTTTTTGATTTTTCACTTCTAGAACATCTTAAAACTTTAATCAAAGCCAAAGTGGTAAGACTTCTCTGTAATATAAAATAATTCTAAACAGATAAAAATATTATTTTCAGAACAGTGGTTCCAGATTATATGAAGTAGGGAAAGAGAATTATAACCCCTTTTATTCAAATGTAGTTCATATCTTTATTATGGGTTTTAGATAACACATATATTCACCTGAGCACTATTCCAGTGTGTGTATATGTGTGTATGTGTGTGTGTGTGTGTGTGTGTGTGTATCCACAAAGCACAGAAGTTTAAAACAACAATTATTTATTTTGCAAATGAATTTGCAATTTCAGCAGGTTTCATCAGGGACAGCTCATCTCTACTCCACGCTTCATCAGTGGAAGTGGCTCAACTGGGAGGTGAAAGATACACTTGCATGATGTGCCACCAAGGACTGAAAAAAATGGCTTTGAATTTGGCTGGGCTCTCAGCTGGGGATGTGCACTAGAAGTCTTGGTTTCTCTCTTTGTCACAGCATGGGGATTATATAATTGCACCAACACAATTACTCTTAAGACATTTCTTAAAATAGGGAATGGGGTAGCATACAGTCACTTGCAATTCTAAAATTCTGGTAGAAATTGTTGCCAGCTCCTTAACTAAGATTCAGTGTGATTCTCTGGGAATTATTCTACATGATTTTTGCCTCTGCTTTCTGAGTCACCCTTGCTCTACCATGAGAAAACTGAGTAGTCACCTCAATCAGCTTACTCCTTAGACCAAACTAGTGATATTTCTGTCAGAAAAACATGCTTGAAAACATTGTGAGTTTTCCATGAATCTTACTGGAATTTACTCCATTAGACAAAACCCACAACTACCAACCTTGGGCTTCCTGTGACTCTGCTGCACTACAGTGCCCTGAAACATTTTAGTAGTCCTATATATTTTTAACTAAAGAGAATCTACAAGACTCTCAAGATTTATAGAAGGTCTTTTGTCTCTTTGGATGTTTATTTAAGGTTTTTTTTTTTGTACAGTGTCTTAAATCGTCCTGAAGCCTTAATAAATGATTTTAGAGTCACAACTTGTGTTGGATCTTTGGCCTGAGGCCCTTTCTTAATTTGAGACTTCTTTGCTGAAAGAAAGTTTTATTTTTGAATCCACTGTGTACTGACTCCTTTGTACACAATATATTTTTTTCTTCAGCTCATCTCTCTACTCTTATGTTTTAACATAGGTCATGAAAAGCCAATTAGCATTTTTATATTCTGTCTGGAAGTTTCTTTAACAAATCTTCCCACAGCAACATTTTGCAAATATTTCTTGATGTCTTCTTACGTATTTTATGTTTGATGGTCACATTGGGTCCTTATTTCATTTGAATTTATTTTATCTTCATTATGTGATTTAGGATCTACATTTAGTTTTCAAAAGGTATTATCCCCATCAAAATTAATGATTTCCATTATTTATCAAAAAATACAAATTATACACTTATCATATGCTATTTAGAAACTCAGTCACTCATACTTATTGCCAGAGCCCTAATTTCAGAGCAAAAACACCACTGCAAATTATAACAGGAGGACAAATATAATTTTTAATTAGTTTACCATATATAAAAACAATCACATAGGAACAATGGAGCCAGATTGGCAAAGTAAGAGCAAAATAACTTGATAACACAAAAAGAAGAATTTAAATGGGATGAACAAAATAGCAAAACAATATTTTAGAAATGTAACCTGTATCCAGTTTGGTTGCTGCCCTTTTGGCAAATTATGCTCAGCATTGATATCACATAAAATGTCTCTCCAGCCACCTCCTCTAGGCACCCTTGACTTCTTTATTTCTCACACTGTATATAAGGGGGTTCAAGACAGGTGTGAAGATGGTATAAAACACTGAGACCACCTTATCATGGTCCTCTGAATCATTAGATTTGGACCTCATGTAGATGAACATGATGGTGCCATAGAAGAGTCCCACAACCACCAGGTGAGAGGAGCAAGTCTTAAAGGCTTTTTTCCCAGCTCCAGCTGACCGCATGCAGAGCACTGCAGCCAGGATAAGGCTGTATGAGGCCAAAATGAGAGACAAAGGGATCAAGAGCATCAGAATGCAGCAGACATACATGAAAAACTCAAAAATCGTGGTGTCAGCACAGGCAAGGCGTACCAGTGATGGTGCTTCACAGAAAAAGTGATTGATTTCCCGTGAGTGACAGTAAGGGAAGCTCAAAGTGGCACCAGCCTGCATCAGCCCATCGATCCCTCCCAGGAGCCAGGAACCTGATGTCACGAGTAAACAGAGCTTCTGACTCATGAGAATGGGGTAGCACAGTGGGTGACATATGGCCACGTAGCGGTCATAGGACATGGCCGTTAAGAGGAAGCATTCACTCCCTCCCAGAGTGAGAAGCAGGAAGATCTGGACTCCACAGCCAGTGGGAGAGATAGACCTAGTGTCCATCAGGTAGTTGGCTGCCATTTTGGGAACAATGGTGGAGACCAGCATCATCTCCATGAAAGAAAGCTGGCTAAGCAGGAAGTACATGGGCATGTGGAGTTGAGGGTCCACATGAATGAGAATGATCATAAGGGTGTTGCCCATCAGTGAGGTGATGAAGATCATAAGCACCATGGCAAACAGGAATAGGTGGATCTGTGTGTGGTTAAAGGCCCTAGAAGAATGAAGTTTATTCCTGTGGTGCCGTTTGCATTGACCATGGCTCTACTGGTGCCTGAAAGATGTAAAATGATGCAGAAATAAGATTTGTTTAAAAGGAAAAAAAAAAAAATTTTTTTTTTTTTAAAGGAAGCTTGTACATATCTTTATGAAAACTTGATCAAATGACTTGGGAAATCTCAGACTTGGAGGGCTAATTGCTACTTTAATCTTTCACTTACAAACAAGATTTTTGCCATAGCATAGTACTATCCATCTCTGCTGTTACTATACATTATTTTTTATTCACACAAAATTAGATAACATACATGTACAGTAGTACAACTTACACCTCTATTGTTTTTTAATAATTTGTCAGTATGCCACACGTAATTTACTCATGGTGTTAAGAAATATTACTTACGCAATCCGAGTTCTTTACACTTTGGGTATTTCTATATTGAAGGAAATTCAGATTTATGCACTTTAGTAGGTATTGAGGTGATATGCCTATAGTTATTACTTTTGCATGTGTTTTAGATATTTGCTTAATGGATTCTCACATGATTTTCTTCAATATCAAGACAAATAAATTACAACTGATAAAACTAAGTTTGATGGGGAAAAAGCAAAAGCAAAAATTCTCTATTCCACACTTACATGCAGCCTGTGCTCTAAACACCCTAGGCTTTCAGCCACCACAGATACTACTGTACCCATCACCATATCATTTATATTATCATGACTTGTTTTCCTGATCATGGTGCCTACATCTCATTAAGTTTAGAACCCCCTCAACATTTAAACTTTTATGTATTATGTTCTCAAACAATGCTGCTGATTTTAATTTAATATATAATATATCCATTCTAAGCGAGCCCTGGTGGCACAGTGGTTAAGCTTTCGGCAGCTAACCAAAAGGTTGGCAGTTCAAACTCACCACCACTCCTTGGAAACTCAATGAGGCAGGTCTACTCTGTCCTATAGGGTCAGAATTGACTTGACAGCACAGGTGTTTGGGTTTTATCCATTCAAAAAATGTTAATAATTTCATAAATGAACATAATTTGTATTGCATGCAATTTTCACATAAATTTGGACATCAATAATCTTATACTTCTAAAAGTAGAAGACAAAAACTAATCCATTGATTATGACTTATCCAAATGATATTCTCATATAATGAACCTGAGGTCCAACATCTCCCACAGGTAAAATATACAGGTACTCATTCACTTTCAGAATAGCTCCTCTTTTCACTAGAATCTATAACTTCCGTTTCTTTTACGTCTGAGTATTTTTGGTGGTAGGAATGGATGCACATGTAAATGGATTCACCTATTATACTTAGGTAGTTGGTGTCTTTTGCTCACAAATTCAAATTGTCAGAGAGAGCTGTGAATTCAGGATTACCAACAGTATTATGTTTGGACTTCATTCATAATCTGTGGTGTAGTAAATCCTTTTTTAGTTTTTCTGTAATTTATTTGGAAAACATTGCAAATTTTGTGAATGGTCTATGATCTTCACACCTTTAATACATATTAAAATTTTTTGATTCTTAGTATATACCAACATTGACTTTCATATCAATAAAATATGTAGATGTTCCATTTTTCAAAATTGATATAAATATGCTATAATAGTGAGCATATCATTCTTTTATGCTTTGTTCCCTCATATATATTTTGAGTGAAATATATATTCAGTTTAATATATTTTAACTACTGCCAAATTTTATTACATCATATATATGCAATTTATATATATATAAATATAGATGTATATATATATAATGTTTATTTAAGAATACTTAGCTTCTTTCCAATCTTTTGTTAATATAACCCATATCCTTGTGCATGTGGCAATATTTTCTCAAGTAAATATTTCACTAGAATATTTTGGGTTTAAGATAATTGCATCTCCACCTTTTACACTCCAGTCAACTGTCAATTTGTGTGATAATTCCTCCACATATTTTACTGTTAGATGCGATAATTAACAGCAATCATGTAAGTGTGAAAATAAATTTAAATTTCATGTCACTTAAGTTACATGGCAGAAACTCTTTTAATCTATTCATCGACCTCTTGGATTTCTTCTGCAAACTGTGAATATCTCTAATTCATGGTTTCTAGATTGTTTGGCTTTTTCTTAATAATTTAAAGAATTTCCCATGTATTTTGTAATTTATATATTTAATTATATATTTAATTTATATATCTTTATAACTTGTTATTTATATGCATTGTGAATATCTTCTCCAGTTGATTTTATATATTTGACATTTTTGTTATTTTGGACTGAAGTTTTGCATTTTATATTACATATATTTGGGATACTTATATGATATTAATAATTTAATATTAATGTTCTGCATTTCATTAATAGGCTACCATTTTAAACAATTTCAATGTTATTTGGATCAAACAACTTGTTATTGGTATATAAGTTGTTTGAATCTATGATCATTGTTGATTTAATATTACCTTGTACTGTCTTTGCATGCATGAATATTAAACATATTAAACTCACAAAATGTATTGCTATAGTTCATCTTTTAATTTGTAGTCTCTGATTTTTTTTTTTTTAAACAAAAGAGGGATAATCAGTGTTCTTAAAGGCCACTAAAACATAGGTGTAAAGTAGTCTGTGTCTGTAGATTTTTTTTTTTTAAATAATGTATTCACTTTCCTATTAGTTTCAGGTAAGCTGTGTTTTCCTATTACTTTTTAAATTCATATGACTTTCTATTTTTAAGGAAACATTTTCCTTTTCTAATCTATTTTCTTTGTTAGCGTTTCTCACTGCATTGGGTGGATGGACAGGTCTGTGTCTCTGGCTGCTGCTGAACTGGAGGTCATGACATGCAAAGTTCATTCACTTAAGCCGGCCCTGGGTCAGGGCACACTGGGTATAGACATACGAGTTACGAGTTGCTTAAATAACATGAAGACTAGGAGTCAGAACTCTAAAGACCTGTCCATATTTTGTTCACAAATACGTGTTATATTTGGGGAAGGTCACTTACTTTCCTATGAGCCACTCTCCTTGTTTCTAGACTGGGAAAATTCAGACTTTGGTAGACAGCTGTACTGGAGCACTGTTTTCAATTGTTTCCATCTGGCTCATTCTCTGCTTTGGCGATTTGATAACCACCTGCTAAGGCCCTGAGCTTAAGGGCAGCTTTCCAATGTGTCTCAGATGCCAAGATTCAATGAATATGATTTTGAAAGTCTTCTGTAGATTTAAATTTAAGATGAAATTATTTTAAATTAACTGTATTTGAAAATATTATCATATCAGGCATTCTATTCGCTGGACAGACAGTTCATATAATGTGAAATATATGTATATTTCACATTTAATCAGTATAAATTACGAAGTTCAGAAAAGTTACATGACTAATCTAATAATAAACATTTAAACTGGTAGCTGTATTCATCTGAAGGTTGTCTGAACATAGAAGTACATATTTAATGGCCAGGTTTCTGGAGTTTGAATACCTATGCCACTGTTTAGTAGTTGGATTTGAGCAATATGCTTAAACCTCAGTTTCATTATGTGCAAAATGAGATGACGTAATAGTATCTACTATAGGATTATCTGATAACTACAAAATAAAATGTATATAAGTACATTGGAGAATGCATGCACAAGAAGATAGCTCTAAAAAGTTATTGATTATTATCATTATTATATTGTTATTGGCCATACATAGATGTTTCCTACCAAAATATTTTGAAAGTAAAATTAGTATTTTCCCATAACTCACATGTAATGTAATGTTACTTATTTCATACCAAAGAACAAAAATATCATTACATATCAGTCTTCATTTTTCAGCATAAGTGACATGTTTTCTGTGTTCCTTGAGATTTTTCTGTCTGCCCTCTGTCTGTCTACCTTCTATGAATTTATTTTGAACATAGAGGAAACACTCATGACCATGGTAAATTTAAGTATTCCAAGGCTATTAGGTTACTTGATTATTAATTTTACAATGTGTTCTCATGCCTTTAATATTCAATGTCTTATAAGAATTGTAATAGATACCATGAAACTTGCCACAAATTCAATAATGTCTCAAAATTCAATCAAAATTTTTTTAAATAGCAGGTAAAAAGAGAAAATATTATCCATATTTCACATCAAAAAGGGAGTTGTTCCCAAGTGAATTCAATTCTGTGTAATTCCACACTACCAAAGTACAAGAGGGTATGTAGGTCAGATAAACTTCTAGTTGTCTATAATATTTCTGTACAATTTAGAAGAGGATAAAAACGTATTCCCATTTATTTTCTAGTTGTATAAAGTGGGTAATTGCAGAGAGCTCAGAGTACTTTTAGATCCATTGTCACATTTTTCTGTCTACCTCAATGTGGAGTTCCCAGAATTAGCAAAGCTTCCCCTTTCTCAAAGGTACACTCTATGTTACATACCCACCTGTCCAATATTCTGGCCTGGCACTAGTATGTTCATTTCTTCAATTCAATCCAAAACGATTCCAAGCCAAAATGACTCTTACTTCACATCTGCATGATATAGATGGAGTAACTCAGACATAACAAGGATTTTTATAACTGTAGCAAACAATGTCCCAAGTCCTATGTTAACCCTGGATGTGCATTTCCTCATGGAATGTCACAACAATTAAATGAGGTAAACTGTCACTGTTTCAGATTTGCAGATGAAGGACTGGAGGGTTAGATTAATTTATTTTTCCCTGGTCTCAAAAGTAGGAAGCATGGGTCCAAAATCCTGGTCATGAAAGTAAACTCCCCACAGTTATTTTGGGCTTGCCAGCCAGTTTTTTGTTCCAATTATTATCTTAATAATGACAAAACTTTTTGAATAAAACAGACAACATAAATAAAGAAAAAAAACTTTTTGAATAAAACAAACAGCATAAATGAAGAATGGACCCTCAAACACATCGCTGTTGTTAGATGCCATTAAGTCACCTAACACACGGCTACCCCGGGCAAAATGCTGCCCAGTCCTGCGCCATTCCCATAATCGGTTGTTGATCGGACTATTGCTATCCATCGAGTTCACTTTGGCTGACTTTTCAGAAGTAGATCGCTAGCCTTTTCTTCCTAGTGCATCTCAGTCTGGGAAATCTGCTGGAGCTCACTGGAGCAACTGTGAGTTCTGTGAAGTTAGGCAGCTCTCTTATAAACTGTGTGTCTCAGGTTAGTGTATTTAAAATGGGTAACTGTCTTACTTTGTAAAAATGAAAAAAGATAGTGCATGTAGAATGTTTAATTAAATTATTTATATTTAGTATGTTATCAAACATAAATTTTATCTCTACACAAACTTTTTCCCAAAGAGAAATTCATGAACAGAGAATTTAATAGAATCAGATACATGCATCCATTTACCTTAGAGTCAGAGTGTTAACTAAGACTCAACTTTCCTAAAAGCTTAGTACAGATCGCCCCCGACTTAAGACATATTTGAGTTGCAACGAACTGCCCTATGACTATCCTTTTTTTTATCTTTGTACATCTTATTATTAGTAATATGTACTACATATAACGTTGTAGCACGTAATTTGTTGATGTTATCATTCTCTTGCCAATCCCAAAGACAAATAAAGATTGGATTTATAAAGATACTGTTAATAGGAGACAAAAATAATGAATATTTTTTAAAAAATTAGATATTCTACTTATATCAGAGCTGACTTATGACAGAGTCTTCAGAATGGAACCCTGTCTTACACTGGGAAATACCTGTAATATTATTCTCATAATTACAATTTGATAAAGATACATTAGTGCAATATAATCATGAAAGGATGTCTTTTCTCACTGGAAATTAATACATAGTTTAAACGAAATTTTTATAATTTCTATGCATTCAAACATTATACACTCAATGTCTCTTTATGATATTCATTACCAGTAGGAATGCAATGAAGATTAATCTCAGAGTAAAAGTGAAAAATCCTTTATTAGTCAATTTGGCAATATGGAGTGAGAGCCAGAGAGCTAGTCTTGTCCCTTGAAGCATTGCCATACCTTGTGGATATCGTTCTAAAATATGACTAAAAAAGAAGGGCTGGGAGGAGACCCTGTAAACACAAAGGGCTTATTTTGCAAGGTTTTCCACAATGTGCATCCTGAACTATTGTAGAACTAATAAATTTCCCATGGAACACAATATAACAGCTGGAACAATCTTAGATATCGTGCTAATTCTATAAACAATATTTTTCAAATTGTAAAAAATGTATATGGAAGAATATAAAAGGAATAGTTATGATGTTATCAAGTGCAATCCAGGTGCTTTAATTTCTGTGCTTTCCAAATAGTATGATTGTGATATAGTTTTTAAAATTACAGAAATTAAGTGGGCCACAGTGAAAGCATTAGCGAATACCATCCCCGGTTGTAAGCACTCTGTCTAGGAGTCGTAGCGCTAACCTGCATCAGAGGAGCCACCGTACAGGAGGTGTGGAATACTCTAAGCCTCTAGTTCCCAGATCACTGTTCGGATCCCCACCAATGCCTCTGTTGCCGGTATAAAATACAAGGCACCTGGCTAAAGCCTTAGGGATTCCTGAGCTTCAGGCTGCAGAAATGCTCGTGGGAAAACATTCGGAAGAATACAGATAACCACATGCTCTCCTCATTTATCACCTCCATACAGGATTATTTTAAAATTTCAGGATATTTGATCTCTGAAGATAATGACCTGTTTTATCAACATGCTAAAGTCAGGATGTGGTTATTTTGAATATGATGCTTGCCTTATAATATTATTAGTATTAAATGAGATACGATGCATAAAGCACTTAACTCATACCTAGAAAATATACTTAGTCCACAATCCTGTTAACCTAAACTTTCACAATAACTGATGTGTCAAGAAAGAGCTGGTAATGATGTGGGGAATAGAGTGGACTTCTAGACATGTCTTACCCAACAAAAGTCCATGACCGAATTGAACTTTTCCAGTCTTGAAACTTTCTAGTTATATATTTTGGGCCTGTTATATAACCTCTCTGAGCGTCAGTTTAATCATCTGTAAAAGGGGCATAATAATGCTTCTTCCATAGGATTATTTTTAGGGGCTACTGTATAGAATAAGGAGCCCTGGTAGTGCAGTCGTTAAGAGCTCAGCTGCTGACCAAAACGCCAGCAGTTCAAATTCACCAGAAGCTCCTTGGAAACTCCATGGGGCAGTTCTACTCTGTCCTATTGGGTTGCTATGAGTTGGAAATGACTTGATGACAATGGGTTTGGTTTTGGTTTCAGGTATGGAATAAATATAAAGCACCAGATCTATCAAATAAGTATAATTTCATTATCTCCTTTCTTCTCTGCTTTAGCTGAATATGTTGACTTATGAACTGACGTACAGTAATGAGAGTTTTTTTTTTAATGTCTTTATCTTGCAACAGAAAACAGTAAAAATCAGTTGCCATTGAGTTACCTCTGACTCTTGGCAACCCTGTGTGTGTCAGAGTGGAACTGTGCTCTGTAGAGTTTTTAATGGGTGATTTTTCAGAAGTAGATCACCAGGTCTTTCTTCCAAGGTGCCTTTGGGTGGACTTGAACCTCCGTCTTTTCAGTTAGCATCTGAACATGTTAACTGTACCACCCAGGGGCTCTGCTCCGGGAGATTATACAGTATAACTGTTTGCACCACTCAGGAGCTCCAATATGGGAGGTTATACGACGCTGTGCTACATAATCAAAATATAATAAGCATTAACTAATTGATTTGTTACAGCTCTGCTTATGAACTGGTTAAGGGTTAAGAAAATGGGCTGAATTATTGCCGTGCAATGAATAACTTTTATATGGCTTTTCTAGCCCTGGTCTTGTAATTTCACAAAATGATTGTCTGGGCCAAAATTTTGCAAGGTATTAGTAGATTTACTACAAAACTAGTGGATTGAAAATTCACTTAATGGGATTGTGCCCTTTGTGGTCCAACTAGGAGATTGGTCGCTGTTCCTATTCTGTTAGGCTTATATAAGGGCCAAATCCACAGAGGTTCTGGGGCCCCTCACTACCATCAAAAAGAGCGTAGAGTGGAGTGTATCCTTTGGACCCAGGGTCCCTGCATTGAGAACTCCCTATATTAAGAAGAGAGAGTTGTAACAGTGAAGACAGGGATGGTGGCCTTGCTGGTCCATAGAGAGAGAACTGAGTGTCTTTGTGCAGGGGTGTGCCTCCTACTAAAGTACTGCAACAGTTGTACCTGCGGGACAGAGACCTGAGTGTGCCTGGTGTAATTTGCTTCCTTTCCCCTTCGGGCATCGTGGTGGGAACAATACATTCCCTCATGCAGGGTAGGCCTTGGTATCACGGCAGCAAGACAGAGAACCACTCTGGTCTGGGTAGCACGGTAGGAGGCAGCAGCATAGGTCAAAAAGGGCCCAGTGGCAGAGGCTCAGGAGATCCTGTGCAGGGGTCTTTCCATTAGTGAAGCAAGGCCCAGTGAGGCCCAGGGGCAGAGCAGAAGCCTCGGAAGCCATGCAGGTGTCCCGGGTAACATGGTGGCAGCCAGAGGCAGTGGTGACATGAAGACAACATTTGACCAGAAACACAATGTGCCAGTACAGTGATATTAGAAAGAATATGAGTAGTTTGGAGAAGAATAAGCAGATCTGCTTTGAGAATTTGTTTTACTGTTTACTGTTTGCTTTCTAGAAATAATAATAGTGGCTTTCACTTTGCCAATATTGTGTAAATGTCTTGATCACAGATGGCCGTAGCACTCATGGAATGGTTGATGCCAGTGGTTGTACATGCCTCATTCCTAGTTGTCTGGTAGTTTGAGGCACATCCTGTTTGCATGTGCGATGTGGTTAGATAGACACCACACAATTATATAATTATACTAGGATTGTCAAACCAATCTATGAAGGGATATTTGAATTTTATTTTCAAACAGGCATATACCTATGGATATAGTCAATAATATGAGAAAAAAGAAAGTGAAAGTAGAAATATAAGTCAAATTCTGGTAACCCTGAATAAATTAATTAAAAGAGAAAATAATAATATTAAAATCAATAACAAAAATCAGGACAGTTAATATTTATTGAGTTATTAATTTCTGACAAAACAATAATAGTAGGAGACTTCAACACACCACTTTTGGTGAAGGACAGGACATCCAGAAAGAAGCTCAATAAAGATACGAAAGACCTAAATGCCACAATCAACCAACTTGACCTCATAGACATATACAGAACACTCCGCCCGACAGCAGCCAAGTATACTTTCTTTTCTAGTGCACATGGACATTCTCTAGAAGACCACATATTACGGCATAAAGTAAGCCTTAGCAGAATCCAAAACATTCAAATATTACAAAGCATCTTCTCTGACCATAAGGGCATGAAGGTGGAAATCAATAACAGGAAAAGCAGGGAAAAGAAACCAGACACTTGGAAACTGAACAAAACAAAAGACTGGATTATAGAAGGCATTAAGGATGGAACAAAGAAATTCCAATGAGAATGAAAACACTTCCTGTAAAAACGCTGGGATACAGTGAAATAAATGCTCAGAAGTCAATTTATATCAATAAATGCACACATCCAAAACGAAGAAGGGGCCAAAATCAAAGAATTATCCCCACAACTTGAACAAATAGAAAGAAAGCAACAAAAGAAACTCACAGGCACCAGAAAAAAAAAAAAAATACTAAAAATTAGAGCTGAACTAAAAGAAATAGAAAACAATGAAAAGAATTAACAAGACCAAAAGCTGTTTTTTTTTGAAAAAACTAACAAAATTGATAAACCACTGGCAAAACTGACAAAAGAAAAACAGGAGAGGAACCAAATAACCTGAATAAGAAATGGGATGGGCGATATTACAACATACCCAACTAAAATTAAAAGAATCATATCAGATTTCTGTGAAAAATTGTACTCCGACAAATGTGAAAACCTAGAAGAAATGGGTGAATTCCTAGAAACACACTGCCTACCTAAACTAACACAAAAAGAGGTAGAACAGCTAAATAGACCCATAACAAAAGAAGAGATGGAAAAGGCAATCAACCCCCCACCCCCACCCCAAAAAAGCCCTGGTCCGGACAGCTTCACTGCAGAGTTCTACCAAACATTCAGAGAAGAGTTAACACCACTACTACTAAAGGTACTTCAGAGCATAGAAAGGACAGAATACTACCAAACTCATTCTATGAAGCCACCGTATCCCTCATACCAAAACCACGTAAAGACACCACAAGAAAAGAAAATTATAGACCTATATCCCTCAGGAACTTAGATATAAAAATCCTCAACAAAATTCTCGCCAATAGAATTCAACAACATATCAAAAAAATAATTCACCATGACCAAGTGGGATTCATACCAGGTATGCAGGGATAGTTCAACATTAGAAAAACAATTAATGTAATCCATGACATAAATAAAACAAAAGAATCACATGATTTTATCAATTGATGCAGAAAAGGCATTTGACAAAGTCCAACACCTATTCATGATAAAAACTTGAGCAAAACAGGAATAGAAGGAAAATTTCTCAACATAATAAAGGGCATTTGTATAAAGCCAACAGCAAACATCACCCTAAATGGAGAGAGCCTGAAAGCATTCCCACTGAGACTGGGAACCAGACAAGGATGCCCTTTATCACCGCTCTTACTCAACATTGTGTTGGAGGTCCTAGCCAGAGAAATTAGGCTAGATAAAGAAATAAAGGGCATCTAGATTGGCAAGGAAGAAGTAAAAGTATCTCCATTTGCAGGTGACATGATCTTATACACAGAAAACCCTAAGGAATCCTTCAGAAAACTACTGAAACTAATAGAAGAGTTCAGCAGAGTATCAGGATACGAGACAAGCATACAAAAATCAGTTGGATTCCTCTACACGAACAAAAAGAACATTGAAGAGGAAATCACCAAATCAATGCCATTTACAGTAGCCCCCAAGAAGATAAAATAATTAGGAATAAATCTTACCAAAGATGTAAAAGACTTACACAAAAAAACTGCAAAACACTTCTGCAAGAAACCAAAAGAGACTTACATAAGTGGAAAAACATACCTTGCTCATCGATAGGAAGACTTAACATTATAAAAATGTCTATTCTGCCAAAAGGGATCTATACATTTAATGCAATTCCGGTCCAAATCCCAACGGCATTCTTGATGAGATGGAGAAACAAATCACCAACTTCAAATGGAAGGGAAAGAAGCCCCAGATAAATAAGGTATTACTAAAAAATAAAAACAAAGTGGGAGGCCTTACTTTCCCTGATTTTAGAACCTACTATACCACCACAGTAGTCAAAACACCCTGGTACTGGGACAACAACTGATACATGGACCAATGGAACAGAATTGAGAATCCAGATATAAATCCATCCACATATGAGCAGTTGATTTTTGACAAAGGCCCCAAAACAGTTAAATGGGGGAAGAAGACAGTTTTTTTTAACAAATAGTGCTGGCATAACTGGATATCCATCTGCAAAAAAGTGAAACAAGACCCATACCTCACTCCATGCAAAAAAATGAGCTCAAAATGTATCAAACACCTAAATATAAAATCTAAAAAAAAGGTAAAGATCATGGAAGAAAAAATAGGGACACTGTTCGGAGCCCTAATACATGGCATAAATAGTATAGAAAACATTATTAAAAATACAAAACAAAAACTAGATAACTGGGAGCTGCTAAAAATCAAAAACCTATGCTCATCCAAAGACTTCACCAAAAGAGTAAAAAGACTACTTACAGAATGGGAAAAAGTTTTCAACTATGACATTTCCAATCAGCGCCTGATCTCTAAAATCTACATGATACTGCAAAAACTCAACTACAGAAAGACAAATAACCCAATTTAAAAATGGGCAAAAGATATGAATAGACACATCACTAAAGAAGACATTCAGGTAGCTAACAGATACATGAGGAAATGTTCACGATTATCAGCCATTAAAGAAATGCAGACTGAAACTACAATGAGACTTCATCTCATTCCAACAAGGCTGGCGTTAATCCAAAAAACACAAAATAGTAAATGTTGGAGAGGCTGTGGAGAGATTGGAACACTTACACACTGCTGGTGGGAATGTAAAATGGTACAAGCACTTTGGAAATCAATTTGGGTCTTCCTTAAAAATCTAGAAATAGAACCACCATAGGATCCAGCAATCCCATTCCTTGGAATATATCCTAGAAGAATAAGAGCCTTTACACAAACAGGTATATGCACACCCATGTTTATGCAGCACTGTTTACAATAGCAAAAAGATGGAAGCAACCAAGGCGCCCTAAGAACTTGAGAAATAGTTTAAACTGAGAAGAAAACATTCTTTTGTCATTACCAGAGGGGGGAGCGAGGGAGGGCGGGAAAGGGGTTTAGATAGTAATAGGAACTATTTTAGGTGAAGGGAAAGACAGCTCACAATACAGGGGAGGTCAGCACAATTGGACTAAACCAAAAGCAAAGAAGTTTCCTGAATAAACTGAATACTTCAAAGGCCAGCGTAGCAGGGGCAGGGGTCTGGGGACCATGGTTTCAGGAGACATCTAAGTCAATTGGTACAATAAAATCTATTAAGAAAACATTCTGTATCCCACTTCGAAGAGTGGCATCTGGGGTCTTAAACGCTAGCAAACAGCCATCTAAGATGCATCGATTGGTCTCAACCCACCTGGATCAAAGGAGAATGAAGAACACCAAGGACACAAGGTGATTACGAGCCCAAGAGACAGAAAGGGCCACATGAACCAGTGACTACATCATCCTGAGACCAGAAGAACTAGATGGTGCTCGGCTACCACCGATGACTGCCCTGACGGGGAATACAACAGAGAACCCCTGAGGGAGCAGGAGAGCAGTGGGATGCAGACCCCAAATTCTCATAGAAAGACCAGACTTCATGGTCTGACTGAGATTAGAAGGACCCTGGTGGTCATGGCCCCCAGACCTTCTGTTGGCCCAGGACAGGAACCTTTCCTGAAACCAACTCTTCAGACATGGATTGGACTGGAAAATAGGTTGGAGAGGGATGCTGGTGAGGAGTGAGCTTCTTGGATCGGGTGGACACTTAAGACTATGTTGGCATCTCCTGCCTGGATGGGAAATGAGAGGGTGGAGGGGATTAGAAGCTGGTGAAATGGACACGAAAAGAGAGAGTGTAGGGAGAGAGCAGGCTGTCTCATTAGGGGGATAGCAATTGGGAGTATGTAGCAAGGTGTATATAAGTTTTTGTGTGAGAGACTGATTTGATTTGTAAACTTTCACTTAAAGCACAATAAAAATTATAAAAAATATATTTATTGAGAAATTACTGAGTGAGCTATATCGTTCCTAACAGTCTATTTGCATGATTTCATCGAAGGAGATTCATGAAGATAATGTTATTTTTAGCTCCCACTGACTTTTGATGAAACTGGATCTTAGTAAAGTTAAGTTACTGCCCAAGGTTAAAACCTTAAAAAGATTAGACTAGGAAAATGGTCTGGTGGTCTATTTCCAATAATTAGCCAATGTAAAACTTACGGATCACAACAGAACATTGTCTGACTCACTTCCTTTGGACAAACCATTAGGAGGGATCAATCTAATGCAGGACCTCATGCTTGGGGAAATACCGGGCCAGAGAGGGTAAGGGAGACCTTTGTTGAGGCAGACTGGCACAATAGCCACTATAGTCATTGCAAATTTGTACTTGTTTAATTAATTATTTTAATACATTTTTTACTGTAGTAGAGATATTTTTAATTTTATTGAAGTTTGTAAACAGATACAGTTAAACAAAAAGTCATAGTAGTACAGTGAGATGAATTAACTCAAAGGGAAGAGAACTGAGTACAAATATCCTAGAAGAAGAAGTACAATATTTTTTGACATCTGGGAGCTGACCTGGCACTATCAATTAGGTTTTTGTATTGCCAGGAGCTGGCCTTGATGTCTGCCTGTTGAACAGACATGGTTTTACAAAATATCAATACGGAAGATAGGAAAAAGATTCTCCAAAGGTGTCCTTGTCTCAATCCCTGGAATCTGTGAATATGTTAAGTTACATGGCAAAGGAGAATTAAGATTGTACATGGAATTAAAATTGTTAATCAGCTGACTTTAAGAAAGAGTATCCTCTGATTATAATGACATAAAATTAGAAATCAATAACAGAAACAGCAAGGAAAAAAATCAAATACGTGGAAACAGAACAACACCTTGCTTAAAAACTACTGGATTATAGAAGAAATCAAGGATGGAAAAAATAAATTCATAGAATTAAATGA
This sequence comes from Loxodonta africana, assembly GCF_030014295.1. NCBI lineage: Eukaryota > Metazoa > Chordata > Mammalia > Proboscidea > Elephantidae > Loxodonta > Loxodonta africana. The sequence continues at coordinate 159,055 of NW_026975019.1, forward strand.
AGAATGAAAACATGTCTTACCAGAACCTTTGGAAAACAGCAAAAGCTTAGAGGTCAATTTACAGCAATAAATGCACACATTCAAAAAGAAGAAAGTGCCAAAATCAAAACATTAACCCTACAACTTGAACAAATAGAGAGAAACAAAAGTAGCCCTCAGGCACCAGAAGAAAGGAAATAATAAAGGTTAGAGCAGAAATGAATGAGATAGAGAATAGGAAAACAATTGATAGAGTAGACAATACTAAAAGACGGTTTTTTGAAAAGATCAACAGAATCAATAAACCATTGGTCAAATTGACAAAAGAAAAAACAGGAGAGGAAGCAAATAACCTAAATGAGAAATGGAATGGGTGATATCACAACAGACCCAATGGAAATAAAAAGGATCATAACAGAATACTATGAAAAATTGTACTCTAACAAATTTGAAAATCTAGAAGAAATGGACAAATTTCTAGGAACACACTACTTACCTAAACTAACACAAATTGAGGTAGAAAAATTAAATAAACCCACAACAAAAGAAGAGATTGAAGAGATAATTAAAAAAATAAAAACCACCACCAACAAAAAAGCCCTGGCCCAGACGGCTTCACTGGAGAATTCTACCAAACTTTCAGGGAAGAGTTAACACCATTACTACCAAAGGCATTTCACGCATAGAAAAGGATGAAATACTTGCAAACTCATTCTATGAAGCCAGCATAACCATGATAGAAAAGTCAGGTAAAGATCCACAAAAAAAAGAAAATTACAGACCAATATCCCTCATGAATATAGACCCAAAAATCCTCAACAAAATTCTAGCCAATAGAATTCAACAACATATCAAAAAATAATTCACCATGACCACGTGGGATTCATACCAGGTATGCAGGGATGGTTCCACATTAGAAAAACAATAATGTAATCCATCACATAAATAAAACAAAAGACAAGAACCACATGATCTTATCAACTGATGCAGAAAAGGTATTTTAAAAAGTCCAAAACCCATTCTTGATAAAAACTCTCAGTGAAATAGGAATAGAAGGAAAATTCCTGGACATAATAAAGGCCATTTATACAAAGCCAACAACCAACATCATCCTAAATGAAGAGTCTTAAAGCATTCCCCTTGAGAAGGGGAACCAGACATGGATTCCCTTTATCACCACTCATATTCAACATTGTACTGGAGGCCCTAGCCAGATCAATAAGGCAAGAAAAAGAAATAAAGTGCATCCAAATTGGTAACGAAGAAGTAAAAGTATCCCTATTTGCAGATGATATGGTTTTATACATGGAAAACCCCCCAAAATCCACAAGAAAACTACTACAACTAAAATAGAAGATTTTGCAAAATATCAGGATATAAGATAAACATACATAAGTCAGTCAGATTCCTCTGCACCAAAAGAGAGAACTTCCAAGAGGAAATCACCAAATCAATACCATTATAATAGCCCCCAAGAAGATAAAGTATTTAGGAATAAATTTAAACACAGAGATGTAAAAAACCTACACAAAGAAAACTACAAGACACTATTACAAGAAATCAAAAGAGACCTAAATAAGTGGAAAAACATACCATGCTGATAGACAGGAAGACTCAACATTATGAAAATGTCAGTTCTTCCCAAAGTGATCTACAGATACAATGCAATCTCAATCCAAATTCCAATGACAACTTTTAGCATGTTGGAGAAACAAATCACAAACTTCATATGGAAAAGGAAGAAGCCCCAAATAAGTAAAGAATTACTGAAGAAGAACAAAGTGGGAGGCCTCACACTACCTGATGTTAGAACCTGTTATACCACCATGATAGTCAAAACAGCCTGGTACTGGTACAACAGACACATAGACCAATATAACAAAATTGAGAACCCAGACGTAAATCCATGCACCTATGAGCAGCTGATAGTTGACAAAGGCCCAAAGTCCATTAAATGGGGGAAAAGACAGTCTTTTTAACAAGTGGTGCTGGCGTAACTGGATATCTGTCTGCAAAAAAATGAAACAGGACCCATACCTCACATCATGCCCAGAAACTAACTTAAAATGATCAAAGACCTAAATATAAAACCTAAAATGATAAAGATCACGGAAGAAAAAATAGGGACAATGCTAGGAGGCCTGATACACGACATAAACAGAATACAAACCATAACCAACAATGCAGAAACATCAGAAACTAGATAACTGGGGTCTGCTAAAAGTCAGTTATGCTCATGAAAAGAGTAAAAACAGAACCCACAGATTGGGAAGAAATTTTTAACTATGACATATCTGGGAAGGGTCTAATCATTAAAATCTACAAAGTACAGCAACACCTCAACTACAAAAAGACAAATAAAAAAATTAAAAATGGGCAAAGCATATGAACAGACACTGCACCAAAAAAGATATTCAGGTGGCTAATGTACACATGAGGAAATGCTCATGATCATTAGCCACCAGAGAAATGCAAATTAAAACAACAAAGAGATGTCTTATCACCCCAATAACACTGGCGCTAATCCAAAAAAAGGAAACCCTGGTGGTGTAGTGGTTAAATGCTGTTAACCAAAAGGTCGGCAGTTGGAATCCACCAGGCGCTCCTTGGAAACTCCACAAGGCAGTTCTACTCTGTCCTATAGGGTCTCTATGAGTCAGAAATGACTTGATGGCGATGGGTTTGGTCAATCCATAAACCACAAAATAAAAATGTTGGAGAGGTTGTGGAGAGATTGGACTCTCATGCACTGCTGGTGAGAATGTAAAATGATACAATCACTTTGGAAAACAATCTGGTGCTTCCTTAAAAAGCTAGAAGTAGAAATACCATAAGATCCAGCAATCCCACTCATAGGAATATACCCAAGAGAAGTAAGAGCAGTCGCAGGAATAGACATATGCATACCATGTTCATGGGAGCACTATTCACAACAGCACAAAGATGTAAACAACCTAAATGCTCATCAACAGACGAATGGGAAACAAATTATGGTACAGACACACAGTGCGGCCTACTGACGGAGCCCGGTTCTACTCCGACACCCAACGGGTCACTGTGACTTGCGTTTGATTCTACTGCAACTGGTGGTGTTTTTGTTTTATATGAAGATATAGCTGTAGCTATGTTGTTGTTGATGTCTTGCGCTGAATGTTGTTGAGAGCAGTTGCTATTTAGTTGGCTTCTACTCAAAGTAACCTAATATATAAGAGAAAGAAATTTTCCCTGGTCCCATGCCATCCTAATGATTGTTGGTATATTTGAGTCCATTGTTGTTGTTATTGGGTCAATCCATCTTTTTGAGGGTTTTCCTTTATTTTTGTGATCTTCTACTTCACCTAACAGGACTTCTTTTCCTAGTGATCGGTCTTTCCAGATAATGTGTCCAAAGTAAGTAAGATGAAGTCTTGCCATCCTCATTCCTAAGGAACATTTCACTGTTTTATTGTAAGACTGATTTTTTTGTTCTTTTGTTAATCCATGGTACATTCAATATTCTTCACCAACACCACACTTCCACGCATCAGTACTTCTCCTGCCTTCTTTTTTCATTGTCCAGTTTTCACATTCACAGAGGCAAACAAAAAGACCACAGTGTTGAATAGAAGTAGGGAAAAGAGATATCCTTGCCGTGTTCCTGATTTTATGGCAAAATCTTTCAGTCTTTCACCATTGAGTATAATGTTAAGTGTTGGTTTTTCACAACTGTCCTTTATCATTTTAAGGAAGTGTACTGAGGTGAAGGAAATTCAGAGCTATATGACAGTATTGCACAACAAGCTATTTAATGGGGCCAACACATTGAAAGTCACATGCAAGGGGGTGGTCCCTGTAGCAGAAGGTCTTCCAGAGGCTAGAGTCACAGGTAGCATCAGAAGGAGAAGAGAGCAAGAAAGCTCCCAGGGGTGAGAAGCGATATCCTCCTGCAGCCAGGCGATAAGTCTCTGGGTCAGAGAGCTCTAAAAGCAGCAGCATCTTAGGGTCTTTATAACTACAGGAATTTATCTTTTTTTTTTTTAGGACTAGCAGAAGTTGAGTCCAGTTTTGCAGGGTATGTAAAACAGGCAGGTCCTAAGTGGCTAAAAATCTGCTTATTTGGGCTATTTTTAAATCAGTTGGACATGTACAAGTTTGAGTTTCATGCCAGTTTTTTTTTTTTTTTTTTCCATATAATACGCCTCAGCTTACTTGAAGAAGTAAATAACTTGGGGCTAATACACAGAGGCCATTTTTGACTCTCACACAATAGGAAGTTCACTTTTATTCCTGATTTTTGAGTGTTTTTTTGTTAAACGCTTTTTTCTGCATCAGTTGATAGATCATCCCCCTCTCCCTACGTTCTATTAATGTGTTGCATTACACTGATTGACTTTTATATATACTGCACTTGTGGGACAAAGCACACAGGGTTATGGCATATGGTCCTTTTAATACGCTGCTGGATTGGAGTTTTACTATTTTGTTGAGGATTTCCATAGATATTTCTATGCAATATTTTTTTCTGATGGCTTTGTCTGGCTAAATATCAGGATGCTGATAGCATCATGGATTGAGTTACAAATTATTCCTTCCTTTTAGTTTTTGGAAAAGTTTGAGAAAGATTGATGTTAATTTCTATTTGATGCCTTCTTTATAATTTCTTTGTCATTATTGATATTCTCTATTCGTTGAGACATTCTCCTGTTTTCCTTTAGGTCTTTGACCACGTTTAACACAGTAGATTTAAACGATTTGCCTAGCAATTCTATGTCATTGGTTCTTCAGGGACTGCTTTCACCGATTTTTTTTTTTTTTCCTGTGAATTGGTTGTACTTCCTGTTTCTTGGCATGCCTAGTATTTTTACCAAACACTGGGCTTTGTGAATTTTATGTGTTAACTCTGAAAAGCAGATTCTCCAGCCTACCTAGTGCTTGCTGTTATTGTTGAGGGCTGCGGTCATCTGTTTAGTGACATTTCCAAACTATTTATTTGTTTGTATGTATTTATTATTTTTCATAGACTGTTTTCTTTGCCATGTGTGGTCACTGAAGTCTATCTTCAGTTATTTTAGTGGTCAACCAGTGACCTGATAGAGACCTTTTTTGGAGTCAAAAAGAGAAGAAAAAGAAAACTAAAAACACTTTCCTGGTCATTGAAGATTGACTCTGAATTAGGTACTCTTTCAATGCTTAGCCAGGCCACCTACAATTGGGCCTTAGCCTACACCTCCGTTTGTGCAGAGCCCAAAGATCTGCCAGAGGCTCAAACCTAGGGTCCTCTCAGGTCTTGTCTGAGCATGCATTCAACCTGGGTATGTACATTGGATCTCTGATCCTTCAGTACATTCAGTATCTCTACAGTTTATTCTCCCATGCATCTGCCTCGTCAGCCTCTTCTTTTCCAGGCTATCAGGTTTGTCTGCTTCTTTCCCTGTTCTCCATTCCTTACCTAAGCTGGTTATGGCATTATATGTCTTTAAGGCTTTTCACAGACAGATACCACCTGGTAGCCACTCATGTCTGAGAGGGGTAAAGCCAAGGCCTATCTCAGAGCAAGTATCTCTGGAACTACCAGATTGGTCAAAATAAACAACAACAACATTTTTAGAAAAAAGATCTGTCTTGTCCACACCCTGGCACCAGCAAGCCACACCAGGAATGTGGGCTGCTGTCTCCATGGCAGCTGCCAAGTGGAGAATGGGGGATAGTAGGTGAATAAACAAAAATGCCACCATTTTTCATCAAAATTCAACAGCATCTTTTCTCATGAAGCACTTAATGTTTATTCTGTCAGGTTTTTTTCCCACTTATTCATTGCTTCAGGGAAACCCTGGTGGCCTAGTGGTTAAGTGCTACGGCTGCTAACCAAAGGGTCGGCAGTTCGAAGCCTCCAGGCGCTTCTTGGAAACTCTATGGGGCAGTTCTACTCTGTTCTATAGGGTCGCTATGAGTGGGAGTCGACTCTATGGCATTGGGTTTGGTTTTTGTTTTTTTTCATTGCTTCAGTGGAGGGAATGAATCCTATACCTTCTTAACACACCGTTTTCTGTAACATCCCCTCTCCTGATGTTTTTAAGTGGCCTTTCTCTTATTTCAGAAACACTGGTGGCGTAGTGGTTAAGTGCTATGGCTGCTAACCAAGAGGTCAGCAGTTCGAATCCACCAGACGCTCCTCGGAAACTCTATAGTGCAGCTCTACTCTGTCCTATAGGGTCGCTATGAGTCGCAATCGACTTGATGGGAGTGGGTTTGGTTTTCTGGTTTTCTCTTATTTCAGTATTTGCTTGGTTGCTGTAAATATTTTAAAACTTTCTAAATTTCTAAAAAAGTTGATTCTAACACTTTTTGCTTTGTCGTTGTTTCTGTGCAGGAACAGGCCCTCCACAGAAGCTATCTGAGGCTATCAACTTGGTCATTTTCACTGACATTATCCACATCTCATTTTTTAAAAATATACACGGATATACAATTGATCCAACAACTTTCACTGAAATGTGTATCCTTTTATCACTCCCCATACAAGCACCTGACATATGTGACTCATCATTGTACACATATGTGTGCATCTGAATTATGTATTCTCTTCCATTGGTCTATAATTATATCAGTACAAATTTTTAGTATCACATAGAATGATGCATCTCATTTTATTATTTTTAAAATTCCCTTTGAGCTATTACTGTTTTTTGCATCATTTTATATAAATTCTATAGTCAACTTGTAAATTAAACACACACACATGCACACACTGATGGGATTCTAATGGGGATTATATTGAATTTATGTAATAATTGAAATGATCTATTTTTTCATTGTTCAGTATAATTCATGGATAATGCACTTAAATATAATTGTTTCATTACAAGTAAGTATGGGTAGCAGTTAGGGGGAGGCATGAGGAATCTTCTCAAGTGCTAATAATATGTTACTACTTTCATATAAGTTTGTTCAATTTGCGATATCTATCTGATTAGTTGTGAATGTACTGTATATGGATTTCTTTATTCTGTATAACTTACACAAATCATCCTTCAAATTGCTATTTACTTAAAAAAAAGTTTGTTAGCTATAGCTATTGAAGTTTAGGCATCGTGTTTAGTCAGGTTTAGGCTCTATTGGAACTCAAAAGCATGAAAATGGTCAAAAATACTACAAAAATTAATTACAATAATAAAAGATCAAGGATGTATAAAACTCTAAGGCCAAGATCAGGAGGCTGGGGTGGAGATTACCTGAAACTTGAAGCTAGCAACTGGACATGCAACCATATACTTCACTGACTGATGTGGTCTGCAGATGTGAACTTTCATGCAATCTGTGTGAAAAATATTTAAATATGTTAAAATTCATTAAATTTGAATGTACATTTATTAAAATATGGATTTATTATTTTCATTTTTGATAGTAAGTATAAATTAGAATTTCAAACTTTATGTAAAACACAAATGGTTTACACACTTAAGTAATTTCACCACCAATTCCATTCATAGATATATACAAAATACAAACTCTTGTTTATGGGAAACAGGAGACAAATGCAACAATGTTTATAAGTGCATTGTATATAATAGTAGACAACTAGAAATAAAACAAGCATCTATCAGCAACAACACCAACAACAAAAAATGGATAAACGTGTAGTATAGTCTTAAAATAGAATGCCATTCAATAATAAAATAGAATGGGCTGTCATTTCATTCAACCTGCAGCGTTAGTAATGTCAACCGAAAAAACAATTTTCAAAAAGATGATCTACAACTTAAGGCCCCTTTATTAAGTTCTACAGCATCTAAAAATATTTTCTAATACCCTATGAATTCTATATTATAATTATAGCAAGAGAATTAAAAAACCAAAAATTCAGAATGATGGTGGAGGTATAGGAGGATATGAGGAGTCCCTGGATGGTGCGAGCAGTTAACATAGTCACTGCTAACTGAAACCTTGGTGGTTCGAGTCTACCCAGAGGTATAGGAGGATATGAAGAGTCCCTGGATGGTGCGAACAGTTAACATAGTCACTGCTAACTGAAAGCTTGGTGGTTCGAGTCTACCCAGAGGCACCTCAGGAGAACGGATTGGTGATCCACATTAGAAAAATAAGCCGTTGAAAACCCTACCAAGAACAGTTCTACTCTGACACACATGGGTTCGCCAAGAGTTGGAGGAGCACTAAAGATAAATTTACTATTTTAGTTGTTGGGTTGGGTGGTGAACTTACAGGTATACATTATATTATAAACAAACTGACCGAAGTAAGGCATTCATAGACCAATAAACACATTTTGTCTTGAACCAGAAATGAGTGTTCCTAAAGGCCATTACATATAATTATTATTAAAATTATTGACAATGGATCCAAAAAAATCTTGTCAGTGAATCTCTAAAATATTTCACAGAAATATACACTTTCTTCCAATACCATTGTTCATGCACTGATGGCACACTGGTTGTATTTTGCTCTCATGGTTTATATTCCACTTTATATTTAGCAGCAAGTAGTTAGCAACCCACTGCATTATTTATTATCAACACTCAGACTCTAAGAAGTTTTCATATATTACTGATTGGAAAATAAATGATTAAATCCACTTTGGATAACGCTAAAATTTTTTTTTTTTTTTAATTAGAGCTAAACATGTGCCTAATTTATGACTAAGCAATTTCAATTTAGGTATATGTACAAGAGATTTGAGTTCACGTGTTCTCAAAAAACACTTGTACAGGAAGCTTTATGGTAGTTTTATTCATTATAGTCAAACATTTCTGACATCAGAATGGAAATAATTATTCTAAGTCATATGATGGAATTCAGCTTTGTAATAAAAATGATGGAGACACTCAAAAATATGGTTGAACCTTTTAAACATGTTTAGGAAAAGAAGCCAGACATCAAAGAGAACTTATTTTCTGATTTAAAAGTTTCGACTCAATGGTGATGAGAAATAAGAGCTTCTATTTAATGGCGATAGAAGCCAGAATAATGATTGTAATTGTGGGCCTAAGGCATTAACATGAAAGTAGCATAAGAGATGACGAATGATGAAATGCTCCACCTGTGGTTTCCCTCAAGCTGTAATGATGACAGTTCCACACTTCCAGTTGTTAATTTCAAGTTTTAGCCCAATTCTGAAAGCTTCTTATTTCATAGTATTTCACATCCCATGTGTCCACAAAACTCAAATGTCTGCTTTCTCCCAGTCTCCTGAATCTGCCCAGTCTTTGCCTCTCCACTAATATCACCTTGGTCCAAGGTAATATCTTGTCACAGCTGGACTACTGCAATGGCTTTCTTCTGCCCACATCAATTCTCTACCACAACTCTGCAAAGGTAGCCCATTGTTTTAGGTTCAAAGCCACAATCCTCACGTTGATCTAATTTACACTGTAAGACCCGGCCCCAAAACATATACCTATTTCCTGTGTCTCACCAATTTACTCCTTGATCTTTTGTGACTACGCTGGGCATGTCCCCACCTCAGGGAGTTCTCACTTGTTCTTTGCTCTTCCCAGAACATTTATCCACAAATATCCACTTGTCTCTCTTCCTCGACTCCTTTTAGTTTTTGACAAAAGTCATATTCTTGATTCTCCCTTCTCTGACTATTTGACTTAATATTGCAAATATCCTCTGTTTTCCTGATTCCAATTTTCCACTTAGTTCTTCTTCATGGTGATTAATACTTTTTGGTATACTCTGAAATTTACCCAAACCCAGTGCTGTCGAGTTGATTCCGACTCATATAAGGTCGCTTTACCAGTTAATTTTATATACTGTCTTTCTCCCCACGATAAAATGTAAACTTCATGAGAGCAGAGACTTTTGTCAGTTTTTTCTTGTTTAATCCCATTTCACCAGTGCCTATAACAGTGTCACATACAGAGTTAAAGCATTAAAGCCCTTGTTCAATGAATGAATGAATAAATAAATAAATAAATAAGTGGATGTATGCATTTTGCTCTATATTATAGTTTGGTCATCATATGTATTTTCCTGATATTATGTATTGTATGGTAAATTATATTTCATGTGCATTTTATTTCAGAATATTAAAAAGGTACTAAAAATTTGTTATGACATGGGAGCATTGTGTTGACAGGGATTAAATCTATTGCTTTAGAAGATAAAGTTGAAAATGGCAACCATTCTCTTGCTTTTACACGGCAAATCCACCCAGTTCCAATAACAAAGCTTTAGTTATTTCTGAGAAGTGTAGAAACCAAGGCATTGTTACATTTATTTATTTTGTAAACATTTCTTTGAGCTTACTTCTCTCTAGACAGTAGGCTAATCAAATCATGTTGTTCAGTCTCAAACTATAAAGGGTTCCTAAAGTCATATTTTCTGTACAAATGTCTATTTTCCCAGCACTCTTCTCATGGCCCCCATGACCTCCTTATTCCTCAGACTGTAGATAAATGGGTTCAGAAGAGGTGTAATGATACTGTAAAACACCGCCACCACTTTATCTTCCTCAGGGTAATGCAAGGTGTGTGGTCTTGTATAGGTGGAGAGAGTAGCCCCATAGAATAGGCTTGCCACAATCAGATGAGAGGAACACGTGGAGATGGCTTTTGTCTGCCCTTTACCTGAGCTCATCTGGTACACCACAATAAGCACCTGGGCATAGGAAGCCAGAATGGCTATGAATGGTAGTAACAGAATGACAAGGCCACTAAAGAGGACAGTATACTCATACTGGGAGGTGTCCTGACACACCAAAGGCATTAGAGATGGAACTTCACAGAAAAAGTGGTTAATGATCCGAGATGTGCAGAATGGAAGTTGAAATACATACAGTGTATGTATTAAAGCATTGATAGAACTACTGGCCCATGCACATGTGACCATGGACAAACAGATCGTCTTGCTCATGAGCACAGGGTAATGTGAAGGGTGACAGATCGCTACGTGTCTATCATAAGACATGAAACCAAGAAGAGCTTCAGTTCCACCAAGAGTCAAAAACAGAAAGGTTTGAATCTCACAACCGAAAAAAGTAATGGTCTTACTATTTGACAGGAAGTTTGCTGCCATCTTGGGTACCGTGGTGGAGATGTACACCATGTCAATGAAGGAGAGCTGACTGAGGAGGAAGTACATGGGAGTGTGGAGCGGAGTGTCCAGTCGGATGAGGTGGATCAGTATGATATTTCCCATCAAAGCCACTGAGAAGATGACAGTAATGGCAACAAAGAGTATCTTGTTCATTTGGCCATATTGGAAATGGCCAAGAAGTATAAACTCTGCTCCAAAAGTTTGATTTTCTGTCTTCATGGCTTAAATCAAAACAAAGCAGACCATATCTGAAAATTCCATTAACAACATTGATTGACCTTTGAGAGAAAACAAAATGATTATTAAATGCAGTAGGATTCCCTTTAATCAGCTTAGGTGACTATGTCTCTCCCTGTTTTTATATAGCAAACCCTGGTAGTGTAGTAGTTAAGTGCTATGGCTGCTAACCAAAAGGTCAGCAGTTTGAATCCTCTAGGCACTCCGTGGAAACTCTATGGGGCAGTTCTTCCCTGTCCTATAGGGTACTATGAGTCAGAATCAATTCAACAGCAATGGGTTTGGTTTTGGGTTTTTATGCACTGAATCTGTGTCTATTGAGCAATGGGCATTTTGAAAAATAAAATAAAAATAACGTTTCTTTAAAATTGATCACAGAATAAAAATATAATATGGGGATAAAACATTTAGATGATTTGCCAACGTGAGTTATTACTCCCCTTGTAAATATCTTCATGATGATAGACTAGAGACATGTTCACATGTTGTGAAAAATCTTTCACTCAATTCCTTCATATATATAGTTTAGAATTGCACTGTTGGTTAAACTTGATATAATATTCTTTAAAAAAAACTTCTCGACTCCATTTTTCAATTTTGAATTTGTATTGGCTATACATTGTAATAAAAATTATATTAACATTTGTGGGTCAGGAATATTTTAGCTCTTCTAAATGAACTGGTGGTTATGTAGATAACATCTGTAAGTGTAAATAGGAATTCATTGACAAAGCTCTCCAAAAAAAAAAGATCGATCGATCTACCTACCTACCTACCTATCATCTACCTACCTATCTACCTACCTGTCTACCCACCTACCTACCCACCTACCTACCTACCTATCTATCGATCATCTATCTATCTACCTACCTGTCTGTCTATCTATCATCTATCTTTCTTTCATCTATCTATCATCTATCTATCATCTGTCTATCTATCTATCATCTATCTATCTATCTACCTACCTAAAACCTATCTATCTATTATCTATCTATCTATCATCTATCATCTATCTGTCTTTCTTTCATCTATCTATCTATCATCTGTCTATCTATCTATCATCTATCTACCTACCTAAAACCTATCTATTATCTATCTATCTATCATCTATCTGTCTATCATCTATCTATCTATCTATCATCTGTCTATCTACCTATCATCATCAGCATCTATCATCTATCTATCTATCTGTCTGTCTATCTATCCATATGCCAGACCTAAGGGATGGTTGGAGAATGAATCATTAAAATAGAAGTTAACAATTATTCATCTAAATTTAACTCAAGAAGCATGTCAAGAATGGCATTTTTAATTTTACTTAGTCCTGTTATATTAATTGGGGAAATTTACATTTAAACTGCACTTGGAAGAAGTGGCAATTAGTAAAAGTTTATCACTTGCTCCTCAATTGGGATATGAAATCAAAAGACTACTGATGGCTTTTTTAAAATTCAAAAGTTTTGGATAATTCTTATTGCAGAACAACGTTAAGAAATAGAAAATATTTTCAATTAAAAACTAGCCAACTTTAATATAAAACCCCTTGTTGTTGAGTTGATTCCGATTCACAAAGACCCTATAGGACAGAGTAAAATTGCTCCATAGGGTTTCCAAGGAGTGGCTGGTGGGCTCGAACTGCCAACCCTGTGGTTAGCAGCAAAGCACAAAATTAACTGACAATAACAATTGTTGATTATACACGTGCAAATACTAATACAATTCTGGCATATAAAATTCAATGACTCTAAAAAGACCATACTTAATGGTCTGACTGAGACTAGAGGAATCCTGGCGGTCATGGTCCCCAAACCTTCTGTTGGCACAGGACAGGAACCATCCCCGAAGACAACTCATCAGACATGAAAGGGACTGGACAGTGGGTAGGAGAGAGATGCTGATGAAGAGTGAGCTAATTATATCAGGTGGACACTTGAGACTGTGTAGGCATCTCCTGTCTGGAGGGGGAATGGGAGGATAGAGAGAGTTGGAAGCTGGCAAAATTGCCAGAAAGGAGAGACTGGAAGGGCTGACTCATTAGGGGGAGAGCAAGTGGGAGTACGTAGTAAGATGTACATAAACTTATATGTGACAGACTGACTTGATATGTAAACGTTCACTTGAAGCTCAATAAAAGTTAATAAAAAAAAAAATTCAATGACTCATCATCAGTTCTATTTACTATTAACTTGACTATACTTGGTCCAAGATGCAGTCACATGAGCAAACCAAAATGTAAGTCTTTGTTCTGTAAATGCCTGACCTCAGAAGCCTAAATGTGAATGAACCAGTTAGTATATGAGCTCATAAACTATATCTGCTATTCATGAATTGGGAAGCTATTGTCTGAAACTTCCTATTCATGAATTGCAAATAAAGCTTATAAATTCATATGCAAATTTACTCTAGTAGAAATTTTATTTTTTACATTATCTAAGTTCGTATAAACTGAGGCATACTTTGTTTTTTTTTAACTAACAATATCATATTAGGAATTTTCATTGTGTAAATAATTTGTAGAAGTATAATAAATGTAATATGCTTTACGGAAGCATTTTAGAATGATGAGTACATGATAAAAACAGATAAGGGAACTAAAAAAATCAGCTTGGTGAGATAATGTGCATGTATTCAAAATCAGTTATGAAAGCTAGACAGTTACACATTATATATAGAAAAATATATGCATATGTATGTATGCATATATATTTCACTTGAAATAAAACAATTTATGAAATATTTTAATTCAACTGCAAAGACTCTCACCACGAATTTGTATTGCTTGAAACAGTTTACAGCCTTTCACCACTCCAGTAATATTGCTGAATATGACTACGCCTTGAGCATAATACAAAGTGGCAAGGCAAAAATAAGAAACATTTTTTTCTACCCCAGTCAAGACTACAAGTGATACCTCCAGGACCATGCTGCCCAGTAGGGGTTGCACTGGACCTTCAAACCCTACCCTTTTCTCGCTTTACAAAGACACATCTCTCACCTTGCTCTTTTGTGATTGCTGTCCTAAGAAAATTTAAAATCAATATATGGCCAAATTAATCTCAGATAACATATCTGGATATTCAATTCTTGCAGTAATCATCCAAATGTAATGTGGATAATCTAGCCAGCCCAGAAATCGCCCCAATCAAAGGAAATGGGCATCCAAGAAAAATACTATTCACTCTACATAATTTATCAAATAAAACACATTCCTTTAAATAGTGTCCCTGAGATTAGTCATATATTGATCTTTTTGACAAGAATTGTAGCGAAGTATTCAAGGTATTATAATATTTTAGGTTAAATTCAGAGTAATTAATGGTCCAAAAGAGCTATTTGAAATCTGAATGGTTGTTATTATGAACAAGACTGCTTTACCTCCAGCAGACCACGTTTTTAAAACTGAAAAACAAGCCACTGTGTTGAAAAGCATATTCTTTTTTCATTAGGTATTTAGACATATAGATTATTTTACATATATAAAAATAGTTGAAAAAATTTTTAATTGAGATATATTGTCTTTTATAGAGATAATGTTTCAATCTCCTAGAAGACTTTTTGAAATAAATCATTAAACAGGGAGTTGGGAAATGGATCTGCAAAATTACATAGACGATTTTCCTGTCACCCCACTTGGGCACAGCATTAGAGAGGCACAGCAAGTCTGTCTTTCAAAAATTTTTAAGTTAAATTATATTATTTGTTTGTCATATATATTAAAAAGTCACAGACAAAACTGCATGTATTAGGAAAATCAAGCTACTTGACACTTGTACAGGGTGGCAGAAAAATAAATTCACAAAGAAATCCAAAACTGTGAAATCCCTAATTTGAAACACATTTTAGGAAGTGTTACCATTCTATGAACTTGCAGGATTGCTTTTTTTTTTTTTTGCCTCAGCAAATAAGTCTTCAATCATTTACCATGAAAAAATTTAGTGGAAAAAAGAATCAAATATTCAAACTCATTTTCTCGTCCTTATATAAGACTTTAAACCTCTCGGTGGACACAGGCTGGCTGCCTGATCAGGGTGGAATTCATATTTTGTTTCTCAGAGACCTTCCGGGAAAACTAGACCTCTAGTCCGTGATTAAGCACATTGTACAAATTACAAGTGATATTTTATTAGTCCTGGTGTCTGCATTCCTGGGGGGAGGAAGGGAAATGAACAAAGGGTCAAGCCTCAAAATATATTTGTTCAAGTGAAAAAAAAATCAAATAATTGATATTAGCTGATTGCTTTAAAAATTTTTTTAAAAGTTAACTATTTTACCTTTAAAATATGTACGTAGATTTTGACTCCGTATAGTTAGTAATCAGCTAATATATAGTTTGATTTTTTTTTCTATACAAAATATGCACGAAATACTGAGGAGTTATCTAATATAGGTGATATTATTAATGTGCTAAATTTTACAATAATTTTATTCCCAAAATAGGAAGGTTGGCTTGGCCATGGAAGTAAGGGACTCCGATTTCTGAAAGTCCACAGATCAAATACAAATGCTGTGATCCCTAAGGGTTAAAGTGCCCACGTGTAGAGTAGAATTTAGATTTTGGCATGGTGCTCAATAATGTTGTTCTATTTCGATGAGATGTATTTAATCTGGAAAAATTGAAGTGAGCTGAAATTTTGCCCAGTCAATTCCCTTACCTGATTCTATGGGATGACATGAAATAGCTGCTGTGCTCAAGAATGGGAAAAGAAAAGTGCAATAACTTAAGAAGAAACTCGATGTGGGTTAGATTTTGGGAAGAAAATACTCAGGTTTATTCTCTCATGTACAGACAGGGATGTAAGTCACATCGTAGATCTTATCTTCATTTTTCTCCAATTATAATATATATGTTATTTTATAATTCATAAATTATTATTTATAATAATTATTCCTTAATTTGAAATATTTTGTCTCATTATTCTCTAAATCACCTTCCAGAGAAAACTCCAGGGGCCAAACAATCACTGAGTCAGTTTTAGGATGAAACACAGGTGTTTAGGAACCCTAATCTCAGATTTTTACTGAATGATTGAGTCCTATGAATAGTCAACATTTGCCTCACATTCAGTCACTTGTGGAAGGATTTCTAGAATATTGAAGTGATATTTGTAAGTTTTGAATACTGTGAAACTTGTACAGTTGCTGGCATTTTCTTTAAGAACAAGAGAGCAAAAATACAAATATAAAATTGATATGACTGTGGAAGAGGCCTGCACAGGTGAGAGGATCTGCAGTTCAAGTTTCTTATGTTTCAATGAAAACCTACCTCTGAAGTTAGGTTTGATACCTTTAAGTGGTGCTTGTTGTTATTGTTTTATTATTATTATCACCTGATATTGCATGAGAAAAATATTTGTGTATTATACACAGACAGTTGTCAGCTACTTTGGATGGGTATGAGAACATGAAAACCTAGAACTCTTCCTGTGGCATAAAAAGAGAAATATCTCTCAGGGGCCCATATATTAAATCAGGGAGTAAAAGTGGAGCGTGATGGTGGAAGGTAGGATGGGGGTGACTCACTCTGTCTGAATTGCAGAAGCAGGAATGTATTACTTGCTCTCTTGATTCATAGATTATCTAATAATAGCATCTACCGCTAATATTGTTTATTAAAAATTAAATTAGTTAACACATGCAAACAACTTACAATGTTGTCCAGCATGCTGCAAGCCCTTAATAAATATTAGCTTAATGATGATTATTAATGATGATGGTGTTTTTACTGCCTTTTTGGATTATTATTTTACATAAACTAAGATAGATTCAAGGATGGAAGCATCTCCTCCACTGCTTTGCTCAAATGTGGACACAAATCCTTCTAAAATCTTTCCCCATCCCAGTGTGACATGGTTCTACTAAAGTTTCAAGAGAAAAAGAAACAAAACTAGAACAAACTATCTACAGGGAGAATTACTTAAAATAAGCCCTGTACATACAGTCACTCTCTCTGATAAGGTTCAAAGACCTAAAGTTTGGTATTGAAGAAATCTGAAGTATAAGAGAGTAATCAGTAAATAAACAGAGAGAGATAAATGAATGAATGAATAAACAAATAAGCAGAGATATCAAGTTTGGTTCTCCAGAGCTCTAGTCAAAACCTGATTTTTGTGTGTTCCCCTGACATCCTACAATTTTGTTGGATTTGTATATTAAATCTAATAGTTTATTTTTGTTTTTGTTGGTTTGTTGTATGTGAGCGTGTGTATTCTCTGTTGTTGTTGTTAGGTGATGCCAAGTTTGTTCTGACTCATAGCGACTCCTGTGTACACCAGAAGGAAACACTGCTCTGTCCTGTGCCATCCTCACAATCATTGTTATGCTTGAGCCCAGAGTATTTCTTAGGATATTCTCTATATAAGATCATGTCATTTGAATAGGAACAAATTTACTTCTTTTCAAATTTGAATGCCATTTCCTATTTTTTTTTTTTCCTAACTTTTCTGGCTAGTATTTATGTAATAATATGGAATAAGAGTTGTGAAGTCAAGCATCCTTGTTTTGTTCTTGATGTTAAGGAAAAACTTTCAGTTTTTCACCAATGTGAGTGATGTGAGCCGTGGGCATTTCATAACTGTCCTTAATCAGATACAAGCAGTTTCCTTACATTTCTAGTTTGTTGGGTGATTTTATTCTGAAAGGGTACTGGAGTGTGTCAAATGATTTTTCTGCATCAATTAATATAATCATTTTTGTTCATTCTCTTAATTAATTGATATTTATGTTTAACCACTCCTGCATTTGTGGGATAAGTTTCACTGGGTCGTGGTGTATAGTCCTTCCAATATGCTGCCCTATTTGGTTTGCTAGTATTTTGTTGCAATTTGCTGCTGAATTTGGTTTGTTAGTATTTTATAGAAGATTTGCTTCCATATTCATAAGGTATATTGTGATTTATTTATTTTTTTTTGCTTTGGTATCAGGGTGATAATGTCATTCTAGAATGAGTTGCCTTCTATTTTTTGGAAGAGTTTGAGAAAGATTATTGTTAATTTCTATCTGGTATCTTTTTATAATTTCTATCTCCTTACTGGCAGTCTCTATTTGTGAAGACATTATTTCACTGGTTACCTTTAGTCCTTTGTACATGGTATCCATTAGCACCTTGAACATATTTAATACAGTTTATTTATGTTATTTCTCTAGTAATTCCAGTATCTGAGTTGACTCAGGGATTGTTTCAAATTTATTTATTTTTTCCTGTGAATGAGCCATGTGCTCCTGTTTATTTGCACGCCTAATATTTTGTTGTTGCTGTTGTGGAAAACTGAACATTGTGAATTACAAACCATAATTATTAAAATTATTGACAATGGATTAAAAACAATCATGTCAGTGATTATCTTAAATACTTCACAGAAAATGTATACTTTCTTCCAATACCATTATTCATGCACTGTTTTAGCACTGGTTGGATTTTATCGTCATGGCTTATATCCAATTTTATATTTAGTGCCAGGTAGTTTAGCAAGTCACTGCATTATTTATTATCAACAATCTTAGACTCTAAGAATTTCTCTTGTATTGCTGAATGGAATACAAATGATTAAACTCACATTGCAATAACACATTCATAGCTGTACATGTACTTAAAATATGACCAAGCGATTTCAATCTTTGATGTATATACAAGATAATTCAGTTAATATGTTCTCAAAAAGCATTTGTACAGGAAGTTTTATGGCAGTTTTATTCATGATAGCCAAACATTTCCTGCATCCGAATGGAAACAATTGCTCAGGAGCCATATAATGGAATGTAGCTTTGTAATATAAACGATAGAGTTACAGAGACACACAAAAATATGGTTAAATCTTTTAAATATGTTGACTAAAAGAAGCCAGATATCAAAGAGAACTTTTTTTTTTCTGATGCCAAAGTTTCTACCCAATGGTGATGAGAAATAAGAGCTTCTATTTAATGGTGATAGAAGTCAGAATAATGACTGCGTTTGTGGGGCCAAGAGGTCAACATAAAAGTAGCACAAGAGATGCTGAATGATGAAAACGCTCCACCTGTGGCTTCCCCCAAACTGTAATCATGACAACTCCATACTTCCAATTATTTAGTCCAAGTCTTAGCCCAATTCTGAAGCGTTTCATATTCCAATGTGTCCACAAAACTCAAATATCTGCTTTCTCCCAGTCTCCTGAATCTGGCCAGCTTTTGCTCCTCCACTAATATCACTTCAATCCAAGGCCATATTTTGTCACAACTGGGCTACTGCAATGGCCTCCTTGTGTTCACATCAATTCTATACTCACAACTCAGCAATGGTTGCCCAGCACTTTGGGTTAAAATCCAGAATCCTCATACTGATCTAATTTATACTACATGTTCTGGCCCCATTAAATCTACCTATTGACTAAGTCTCACCAACTTACTCCTTGATCTTTTGTGACTATGAAGGACATGTTCCCATCACAGGAAGTTCTCACTTGCTCTTTGCTCTTCCCAGAACACTCTTCCTCAGATGTCCACTTGATTCTCTTCCTTAACTCCTTTTAGTCTGATAAATTGTCACATTCTTGTTTCTCCCTTCTCTATTTTACTTATAATTGCAAACATCTTTTAGTTTCCCTATTCCAATTTTCCACCTAGTTTTTCTTCATGGCAATTAATACTTTTTGATATACTGTACAATTTATGCATTAATTTTATATATTGTCTTTCTCCTCACAATGAAATGTAAACTTTAAGAGAGCAGACATTTATGTCAGTTTTATATTGCTCAATCCCATATCACCAGTGCCTATAATTGTGTCACATACAAAGTTAAAGCATTAAAACTTTTGTTCAATGAATGAAAGAATGAGTGGATATATGAAATCTGCTCTATACTACAGTTTGGTCATCATATATATTATCTAGATAGTATGCATTTTGAAATAAATTATATTTTCTATGCATTTTATTTCAGCAAATTAAAAAAGAAAAAATATTTGCTGTGACATAGGAGTATTGTGTTTATGGGTCCTAAATCTACTGCTTTAGAAGATAAACGACATAGATAATGGCAACCATTCTCTTGCTTATACATTGTAAATCAATCCAGTTCCAATAGTAATGATTTAGTTATTTCTGAAAAGAGGAGAAATGAAGGCATTTGTCTAATTATTTATTTTGTAAACATTTCTTTGAGCTTACATCTCTCTAGACAGTAGGCTAATCAAATCATGTTGTTCAGTCTCAAACTATAAGGGTTCCTAAAGTCATATTTTCTGTACAAATGTCTATTTTCCCAAAACTCCTTTCCTAGCCCCCATGACCTCCTTATTCCTCAGACTGTAGATAAATGGGTTCAGAAGAGGTGTAATGATACTGTAAAACACCGCCACCACTTTATCTTCCTCAGGGTAATGCAAGGTGTGTGGTCTTGTATAGGTGGAGAGAGTAGCCCCATAGAATAGGCTTGCCACAATCAGATGAGAGGAACACGTGGAGATGGCTTTTGTCTGCCCTTTACCTGAGCTCATCTGGTACACCACAATAAGCACCTGGGCATAGGAAGCCAGAATGGCTATGAATGGTAGTAACAGAATGACAAGGCCACTAAAGAGGACAGTATACTCATACTGGGAGGTGTCCTGACACACCAAAGGCATTAGAGATGGAACTTCACAGAAAAAGTGGTTAATGATCCGAGATGTACAGAATGGAAGTTGAAATACATGCAATGTATGTATTAAAGCATTGATAGAACTACTGGCCCATGCACATGTGACCATGGACAAACAGATCGTCTTGCTCATGAGCACAGGATAATGTAAAGGGTGACAGATCGCTACATATCTATCATAAGACATGAAACCAAGACGAAGAGCTTCAGTTCCACCAAGGGTCAAAACCACAAAGGTTTGAATCTTACAGTCTAAAGAAGTAACAGTCTTATCATTTGACAGGAAGTTTGCTGCCATCTTGGGTACCATGGTGGAGATGTACATCATGTCAATGAAGGAGAGCTGACTGAGGAGGAAGTACATGGGAGTGTGGAGCGGAGTGTCCAGTCGGATGAGGTGGATCAGTATGATATTCCCCATCAAATTCACTGAGAAGAGGCCCGCAATGGTAACAAAGAGGACGGTGTTCATTTGGCCATATTGGAAAAAGCCAAGAAGTATAAATTCTGCTCCAAAAGTTTGATTTTCTGTCTTCACGGCTTAGATAAAAATAAAGCAGACAATATCTGAAAATTCAATGTAAACAACATTGAATGTCCTTCAGAAGAAAACAAAATGATTATTAAATGCAGTAGAATTTCCTTGAATCACTTTAGGTGACTATTTCTCCCCGTTTCTATACACTGAATCTGTGTCTGTTGAGCAATGGCCAATTTGAAAAAAAAAAAGATGATAATTTTTTTTTTTTTTACTTCTTACAGAATAAAAATATTATCTGGAAATAAACATTTAGATGATTTGCCAACATGAGTTTTTTCTCCCCTTTTAAATATCTTCAAGATGAGAGATTGGAGATGTGCTTACTTGGTATGAGAAAAAAAAATCTTTCACTCCATTCATTTAAATAATTAAATAGGACAGTGATGTTCAAATATGATATAATATTCTTACAAAAAGCATTTCTTTCTCCATTTCTCAATTTTGAAATTATATTGGCTATAGGTTGTAATAAATGTTATGTTACCATTTGTATGTCAGGAATACTACAACTCTTACAAATGAATTGGTGGTTATTTCTATAATGTCTGTAATTGTATGTGGAAATTTGTTGCCCAGGCAAAAAAACAAATATGCAAGACCTTTAAGAAGGGCTGGAGAAAGAAACATTAAAATGTTATATTAGCAATTATTAATCTAAGTTTAACTCAAGGAACATGTCAAGAATGGCATTTTGAATTTGACTTGGTCCTTTTATATTAATAGGGGAAATTTACATTTAAACTGCACTTGGACGAAATGTCAGTTAGTAAAATGTTATTACTTGCTCCTCAGTTGAGATATGGAGTCAAAAGGTATTGATGCCCCATTAAAATTTGAAAGTTTTAGATAATTGTTATTACAAATATTGCTCAACAAAGTTGAGAAATTAAAATTATTTTCAGTAAAAACTAGTCAGCTTTAATACAAAGTGTGACAAATAAGAAAATTGACAATACCAACTGTTGATTACACATACATGCAAATATAAATACAATTCTAGCATATAGAATTCAATGATCTATCATAAAGTTTTATTTATTGTTGACCTGACTATACTTGGTCCAAGGTGCAGTCACTTAGGCTAAGCCCCACATCAGCAAACCAAACCTAAGTCTAGTTTCTGCAAATGCCTGACTTCCCAGAAGCCAAAATGTGAGTTAACCAATTAAAACTTGCCTGCTGAGTTTAACCTGGTTCAAAACGTTCCATTAATCCCATCCCCATCACCAGAACTGTTAAAAACAAAATTTTTACAAAATTAAATTTGTATAAGAACTCATAACCTGTAGTTGCTATTCATGAATTAGAAAGCTCTTGTCTGAAACTTCCCATTCATAAATTGCAAGTTAAACTTATGGGTTCATATACAAACCTAATCTTGTAGAAATTTGGTTTTTAACATTATCTATAGTCAGCCAAGTTGGTATAAACTGAGGCATATTTGACTATAAATAATCATATCACTAAGTTATATAGGAAAGATACTACACACATTTCATATATTCTAAAAAGCTTTGATCCTATTGAACCGTCATTCTTCATTATAGGCCTTTCTCAAAGAACAGTGCTTTTCTCTAAAACAGCAAACACAGTGATATAAAATAATGATGGATGTTTGTATAATTCAGAAAAAAACAAAGACTTATTCTAACAACATTATTTTTTTGAATGTTCTAACCCATGAAATAGAATATGACAAATAAAAATAACAACCCAAAAAAGAAAAAATTTTTTTCTATTTAAAAGCTTTACTGTTTTTGAGAACCTAATAAATGAAAAACACTTAACTTGCTAAAAGTGTTCGATAAATTGTATAAATTATAATTTACAGTTAGTAACGTTCTAATACATTATATTTTTAATATTCTTAAAATTTTTCACCTTAGTAATAACAATACTCAATGACAATAAAATATTATTTAAATATGGTTATCGAAAAAACGGTTTATGTTTTAAAAATATCAAATGCAAACACACGTAACTGAAAGGACAAAATAAATGTCATTGCAAGCTAGTTCACTGTAAACCAATTGATGTAAATACAATCTAGATTTCAAGATAGGTTATATATTTCAGACCATGAAGCAATTTTTTAATAAAAATCTGAAAGAAAATGATCAAGTTAAAAAAAAAAATGTCGATAAGAGAATGAAGAGGAGGAAATACAACATGTAAAATTTTATGGATATAAACGTGATAAAATAGCATGATAATTGGGCGTGATAGAAAAACAGGAAAGTAAGAATACAATAGCTGTAGAAGTTATAAGGAGTCTTGATTCTGGTGTAGTGATTTTAGCACTGAGCTGGTAACTGAAAGGCAGGCGGTAGTTGGAACCCACCAGCTGCTGAACAGGAGGAGAAAGATGTGCCAGTCTGCTCCTGTAAAGATTTACAGCCTTGGAAACCCTGTGGGGCAGTTCTACTCTGTCCTATAAGGTCACTATGAGTTGCAATTGACTCCATGGCAGTGGCTTTATAGAAGTTATTATATATCATCAATAAATTATATACTCTGCCCATTGCCTTGGAGTCAATTCCAATTTATAGTGATCCCTTGGGCAGAGCAGAACTGCACCATAGGATTTCTAAAGCTACAATCGGTACAGAAGGAGCCCTGTTTGTGCTGTGGTTATGTGTTTGGCTGATAACAGAAGAGTTGGTGGTGTGATCCTACTAGGTGCTTTGAGGGAGAAAGATGTGGCAGTCTGCTCCTGTAAAGATTTACTGCCTTTGAAACCTACTTTGTCCTATATGGTCACTATGAGTTGGAATCTACTGGATGGCAGTGGGTTAATCTTTATAGAAACAGGCTGCCACATCTTTCTCCCTTGAAGTTCCTGGTAGGTTCCAACCCCTGACCTTTGGGTTAAAACCCAGTGCTTAACCACTGTACAGCCAGGGCTCCTTCAATAAAATATGTAGGGAAGTCTGTTCTTTTTGTGAATTTGATCGTCTGTTCTACATTTTCTCCCACTCTGTCCAGGACTCTCTGTTGTAATCCCAGTCAGAGCAGAACCCTGGAGACTATGGCCCCTGGAGATCCTTCTAACTCAGAACTGAAGCCACCCCCGAAGTTTACGTTTCAGCCAAAGTAAGACAGGCCTATAAAACGAACAGTATATGACACCAAATGGGCTACACCTGCCAAAAAACAGAGAAGAGAAGGCAGGAAGGGACAGGAAAACTGGACAAATGGAATGTGGGAATGTGGGGTGGAAAGGGAGAGAGTGCTGACACAATAGGGATTGCAGCCAATGCCATGAAAAAAATTGTGTATAAATTTTTGAATGACAAAGTAATATAAACATATATATGGAAGGAAAAATTTATTTAAAAAAAAGAAAACGGGAACACTGGCAACAATTTCCAATCTATTGGAATGCTCATTTCACCAGGTGGGGGTCGTTATTTTGATTTTGTAGTTTTTACCCCCAAAAATTTCATGTAAAGTATTATAAATCTAAACAAGAACCCAAATTGAATTCTTAGAACAAATAAAAAATTTTAATATCACAAATAAAATCCAATTTACCAAAAATTAATAATAAAAATGAAAAGAGCCGACTAAGCAGAAAAAAATATACAAATAAGTGATACATCGAAAATGAAATAGAAGGCTTAAAATAAAGAAATAATCCAAAAATATTAAAACCTAGTTAAACAAAACAACTTTATTAAATTATTAGGCCAAAAATGTTGTGAGCAACGTTATCAGATATGCAGTAGCATAGTTTTGGTAAAACACGGTAGATCTTTTCAAAACTTGCTAATCATTTCTCACGACCTTTGATTATTTTCATACCTGTCGCAGTCGTTGAGTTAGGGCCGCTTACCAAAAGGTTTGCAGCTCGATTCCACCAGCGGCTCCTTGGAAACCATACTGGGCAGTTCTGCTCTGTCCTACAGGGTGGCTTTGAGTCAGAATAGACTTGATGGAAGCCGCTTTTTTTTTTAACTAACAGATTCATATTAGGAATTTTTCTTGTGTAATTTATAGAAATACACTAAACATACAGGAGAAATTTGAAATGAAGGGCACATGATGAAAATGGAGAAAGGAACTAAAAACATCAACTTGTTGAGATAATGTGCATGTATTCAAAATCGGTTATGAAAACTAGACAGTTACACATTATATACACACATATATACATATGCATATAAGCATATATATTTCACTAAAAATAAAACAATTTACAAAATATTTTAATACCACTGCATAAGTTTCTCAACAGGTGTTTGTATTGCTTGAAATACTTTACATAGTTTACAACCTTTCACGTTTCTAATAATATTCCTGAACATGACTATGTCCTAAGCATAATGCAAAGTGGTAAGGCAAAAATAAGAAAGAAATGTTTTTACTACCCCAATCAAGACTATGAGTGATAGCTGCAGGGCCTTGCTGCCCAGTAGGGGTTGCATTGGACCTTCAAACCCTAACCCTTATCTCACCTTACCAAGAAATGTCTCTCACCTTGCTCCTTTGTGATTGCTGCCCCAAGAAAATTTCAGTTCAATGTATGGTCAAATCAATCTCACATAACTTACCTTGATATTCATTTTTGCAGAAATCGTTCAAATGTAATCTGAATAATTTGGGCAGCCCAGATATCAAGCAAATCAAGGAAATGAATGTGCAAAAAAAAAAAAAAATACAATCCATTCTACATAATTTATCAAATAAAACACATTCCTTTAAATAGTGTCCCTGAGATTAGCTGTATATTGATCTTTTTGATATGAATTGTAGTAAAGTCTCCAAGGTATTGTAATATTTTAGGTTAAATTCAGACTAATTAGGGGCCTAAAACAGCTATTTGAGATTTGAATGGTTCTTGTTATGAAGGAGACTGCTCACGTCCAGCGGGTCATGTTTTTAAAACTGAAGAACAAGCTACTGCATTGAAAAGCACATTCTTCTTCATTAGATGTGTAGACATCCACATTCTTTCCCAGATATAAAGTAGTTAATTTTAAAACTTATTTCAGTTGAGATATATAGTGTCTCATATAGAGATATGTTTCATTTTCCCAGGAAATTTTATTTGAAATAAAACATTAGGTCAGAAGCTGGGGAAGGGGTCTGCAAAATTAAACAGATTTCCCTGTCACCCCACTTGGGGATAGTGTTACATACTCACAGCAAGTCCGTCTTTCACAAAGTTTTAAGTTAAATTATATTGTTTGTTGGTTATATATATCAAAGAGTCACAGAGACAAACTGCATATATTATGAATAATCAAGCCACTTTATTTGGCACCTCTACGGGGTGGCAGAGAAATAGATTTGAAAAGGAACCCAAAACTGTAGAAACCTCTAATCTGAAACACATTTCAGGAACTGTTACCACACTACGAGTATGCAAGATTGCCTTTGTGTTTTTTTTTGCCTCAGACAATAAGCCTTCAATCATTTACCATGAAAAATTTTAATAAAAAAAGAAATGTTCAAACTCATTTTCTCATCCTTATATGAGGCTTTCAACCTCTTGATAGAAATGGGCTGACTGCCTAATCATGGTGGAATTCATATTTTGTTTCTCAGAGGCCTTCTGGGGGAACTAGGTCTCTAGCCCACAATTAAGCACATTGTAGAAATTGTAGGTGATATTTTATGAGGCCTTAGTATCTATACTCCTGGGAGAAAAAAAAAAAGAACAAAGGGTCAAGGCTCAAAATATATTTGTTCGAGTGAAAAACAAATCAAATAATGAATCTTAACTGAATGTTAAAAAAAGAAAAACCAGTTAACTCTATTTTACCTTTAAAATATGCGTGTAGATTTAGACTCCACGTAATTAGTAACGAACTAATATTTAATTTGATTTTTTTCTGTACAAAATATGCATGCAATACTGACAATTATATAATGTAGGAGATATTATGTTAAATACTGCAATAATTTTATTCTCAAAATAAACAAGTTGGCTTGACCATAGAAGTAAGAGACTCAGCTTTCTGGAAGTCCACAGATCCAATATAAATGTTTCAGCCCCTAAGGTTTAAATGTCTCCAAGTTCATAGACAGGAATTTAGATTTTGGCATGATGCCCACTTACATTTGTTCTATTTGAATGAGATATATTTAATCTGGAAAAATTAAAGTGAAGTGGGATTTTAACCAGTCAATTCTCTTACCTAATTCCATGGGATGACGTAAGACAGCTGCTGTGCTCAAGTAGGAAACAGAAATGTGCAATAACTTAAGAAGAAAGGTGATGTAGGTCAGAGTTTAGAGAGAAAATACATAGGTTAACTCTATCACACACAGACAGAGATGTAAGTCACATCAGTAAGTTCTTATCTTCATTTTTCCTCAATTATAATTTATAACATAATTACTTCTTAATTTGAAATATTTTATCTCATTATTCTCTAAAACTCCTTACAAAGAAACTCCAGTCGTCAAACAATCATTGAGTCAGTCATAGGATAAAACATAAGCATTCTGGAAACCAAATCTCGGAGTTTAACTGAAGAATTGAGTCCTATGAACGGTCAACACTTGCCTCACTTTTGTTCACTGGTGGAAATAGACCTAGAATATCAAGGTGACATTTGTAAATTTTGAATAATGTGAAACTTGTGCAGTTTTTGGCACTTGATTTTAGAACCAGAAAACAAAAATGCAAATACAAAATCAATATGATCTTGGAAGGGGCCTGGACACGTAAGAAGGTATTTGCTCTCTTGATTCAGGTATTAATTATTAACTTTCAAGTGTTACTGGTAATAGCATCTACCACTAATATTTGTTTATTAAAAAGTAAGTTAGTTAACACATGCAAACAACTTACAACATTGTCCAGCATGCTGCAAACACTCAACAAACAGCTTTAATGATGATTATTATTGATGCTGCTGTTTTTACTGCTTTTTTGATTATTATTTTACATAAACTAAGATTCAGGGATGGAAGCATCACCTGCATTGCTTTGCTCAAACACAGACACAAATCCTTTTAACAGCTTTCTACACCCCCGTGTTACATGGTTCTACTAAAAACTCAACAAACAAAAATAGAACAAACTCTCTGCACTAAGAATTACTTAAATAAACTTTATAAATACAGTCACTCTCTCTGCTCAGGTTCAAAGACTCTCCCAACGACATGATCACTGTTGAGGGCTGACCTCCTTCCAGCCAGGGGCAGCCTTCCTACCTAATAGCCAACACAGGGCAAATGAATGTTTTTGCCACCACCTGAGAAGCACCGAGTCTATACACATGGGTGCTTGGGCCCAAATAGTGAACCAAGAGAGAATCATTAAATCTCTTTTCCTCCAAATTTAAGCTCTTTAAATTCATACAAATAAGGAAAAAAAAGAAAAAAAAAGATCATCCAATTTTTTTTGGATCAAGCTGAATGAGAAGTAATTTAAAGTAGATTTAAAGCAAACGTGTCATGAAGAAAACTAATCAAGTGAATCAGTTTTTCCCATAGGCATAATTAAGAAGTCATTGACATCTTTTTTGCCTTAAAATCCAGGTCAATTTGAAGTTTGGTGTTGAACAAATGTGAAGCTCAAAAGGGTAATAAGTAAACAAATAGAGAGAGAGAGAGAGAGAGAGAAATAAATGAATGAACACATGAATGGATGGATGGATGGACGGACGGACGGATGGACAGGCATACAGAAAGACAGACATGAATGAATGAATAGATGAATAAGTAGATAGATAGCTATATCAATAAATCAATAAATAGATGGATAAATAAACAGATAAATAATAACAAGTTTGGCTTTCCAGAACTGTATTTTTGTGTGTTGATCTGATATCCTGCCATTCTGTTGACTTTGTATATTAAATCTAATAGTTTCTTTTTGTTTTTTATTTGTATTGTATATTTGTGGCTGTGTGTATGTGAGAGAGAGAAAGAGAGAGAATTCCTTAGGATATTCTATGTATAAGATCTTGTCATCTTGAATAGGAAAAATTTTACTTCTTTCCAAATTCAAATGCCTTTAAAAAAAAATTTTAGCCTAACTTTTCTGTCTAGTATTTCCAGAAAAATGTGGAATAAGAGTTATGAAATCAGGCATCCTTGTCTTGTTCCTGATGTTAGGGGAAAACTTATAGTCTTTCACCAGTGCGTGTGATGTTAGCTGTGGGTGTTTCATAAGTGTCCTTAATCAGATACATGTAGTTTCCTTACATTTCTAGTTTGTTGAGTGATTTTATTATGAAAGGGTCTTGGATTTTGTCAAATGATGTTTCTGCATTCATTAACCAATTCATTTTTCCTTCATTTTCTTAATTAATTGATATTTATGCCTAACAACTCTTGCATTTGTGGGATAAGTTCCACTGGGACGTGGTTTATAGTCTTTTCAGTATGCTGCTATGTTTGGTTTGCTAGTATTTTGCTGCTGGATTTGG
Source organism: Loxodonta africana (assembly GCF_030014295.1). NCBI lineage: Eukaryota > Metazoa > Chordata > Mammalia > Proboscidea > Elephantidae > Loxodonta > Loxodonta africana. Next base: position 188,852 of record NW_026975019.1, read on the forward strand.
TTTGTTAGTACTCTGTTGGAGATTTGCATTCATATTCATAAGGGATATTGTGGGTTTTTTTGGCTTTGGTATCAGGGTGATTATGTCATCATAGAATCAGTTACAAAGTGTTCCCTACTATTTTCTTTTGCAAGAGTTTGAGAAAGATTAATGTTAATTTGTATTCGGTACTTTGTTATAATTTCTATCTCCTTATTGTTGTTATTTTTGCTAGGTGCCCTCGAGTCATTTCTGACTCATAGCCACCCTATGCACAACAAAAGGAAACTCTGCCCGATCCTGTGCCATCCTCACGATCATTGCTATACGTGAGCCCATTGTTGCAGCCACCATGTCAGTCCATCTTGTTGAGGGCCTTCCTCTTTTTCACTGACCCTATTCTTTCCCAAGGATGATGTCCTTCTCCAGAGACTGATCCTTCCTGACAACATGCCCAAAGTATATGAGATGAAGTCTCACCATCCTTGCTTCTAAGGAGCATTCTGGCTGTACTTCTTCCAAGGCAGATTTGTTCCTTATTTTGGCACATCATGATATATTCAATATTCTTCACCAACAGATGCCAATTTTTCTTCAGTCTTCCTTACTCATCATCCAGCTTTCATTGCTTGGGTCAGGGGCACCTTAGTCTTCAAGGTGACATCCTTGCTTTTTAACACTTTAAGGAGGTCTTTTGTAGCAGATTTGCCCACTGCTGCTTCCATGGATGTTGATTGCTGAAACAAGTAAAATGAAATCCTATTTTTTTTAGGTTTTATATTTAGGTCTTTGATCCATTTTGAGTTAGTTTTTGTTTATGATGTGAAGTATGGGTCCTGATTCATTTTTTCTACAGACGGACATTCAGTTTTGCCAGTGCCATTTGTTAGAGACTGTCTTTTCCCAATTTAACAAAATTTGGTCCTTCATCAAAAATCAGCGGCCCATAGCTGGATGGATTTACATCTGTGTTCTAAATTCTGTTCCATCGGTCTGTTTGTCATTGTACAAATACCAGTCTGTGTTGATTGCCATGCCTGTATAGTAGGTTCTGAGATTCAGTAGTGCGAGGCCTTCTTTCTACCTTGTTCTTCTTTAGTAGCACTTAACTTATCCAAGGCCTCTTTCCTTTTCACATTGGGTTGGTGATTAGTGTTTCCATCTCATTAAAGAATGCTGTTGCAATTTGGATCGGTCTTGCATTATATTTGTAGATCACTTCAGGTAGTATTGACATTTTTATGGTGTTGAGTCTTCCTATCCGTGAGCATTTTTTTTTCTTCCAATTATATAGGTCTCTTGGTTTCTTGCAGTAGCATTTTGTAGTTTTCTTTGTATAGGTCTTTTATATCCCTGGTTAGATTTATTCCCAAGTATTTTATCATTTGGGGGGCTATTATAAATGGCATTCTTTTTGTGATTTACTTTTTGAAGTTCTCTTTGTTGATGTAGAGGAATCCAACTGATTTTTTATATGTTGATATTGTACTCTGCTACTTTGCTGACTCCTTCTATTAGTTCCAGTAGTTTTTTTGTGGAATCCTTGGAGTTTTCTATGTATAAGTTCATTTCATCTGTGTATAAGGAAAATTTTGCTTCTTCCTTCCAATTTGGATGTCCTTTATTTCTTTCTCTTTCTAGATTTCTTTAGTTAAGACTTTCAGTGCAATGACATTTTGGTTAGCAGCCGAGCACTTAACCAATGCACCACCAGACCGCCTCTATGTCATTACCTTGAAATTTACCGTTATCTTCCTAAGTTTAAAACAGTCTTTTATTTATTGATATCGCTTTGGCTTCCTCTCCATATGAAAGTTCTATAACTACACCATTTATTCCCTCTTTTTTGATTTGGTGTCATCATTTACATATTGATGTCTTTGGTTCCCTGTTTTTAGCCTTTTAGCTTTGTTTTATTTTTAAAATTCTTTATTTTGGTTGGTATCTGGGTGGTCTGTCCTGCGTCCAAATATCAGATTATTGTTTAATGTTTTTGGTTCTCTATTCGAAGGACTCTCTTTAATATTTCTTGTAAGTTTGGTCTGGTTTTTACAAATTCCCTTAATTTCTGCGTATCTGGAAATATTCTAATGTTGCCATTGTATATGAGAGACAGTTTTACTGAATATAGAACTGCTGACTGGGTTTTTTTTGTTTTTTTTTTTTTTGCCTTCAACCTTTTATATAGGTCTTCCCACTGTCTTCTTGCCTACGTGGTTTTAGCTACATAGTTGGAGATTAGTTTTATTGGTTCCCCTTTTTAGATAGGTAACTTTATTTTTCCTTAGCTGATCTCAGGATTCTTTGTCTTTGGTCCTTTTTATTTGCACATTTGTTTACAAGTCTTGGTGACTTTCTTTGGGCTGTATCCTGTGTGGGGTTCATTGCGCTTCTTGGATGGGTATCTTCTTGTCTTTCATGATGATAGATAGCGAAGTTTTCTGCCAGGATTACTTTGACAATTGTCTCTGTGTTTTGCATTGCACCCAGCCCCATCCATTGGATCTCTTATCATATGCAAGTTTTTCCTCTTGATAGTGTCCCACATAATTATTAGGATTTCTTCATTCTTTTTTCTGATTTTTCCTCAAACAAATTGGTATCAAGGGACTTTTCTTTAATTTCACTAATCTGTCTTCCATCATTTCAATTCTGGTCCTATATCCTTCTTTTGAGTTGTCTGTTTCTGAAATTTTATTCTTAATCTTTTGGCTTTCTAGTTGATGTTTTTGTATGGTTTCTAGTTGTTTCGTTTTTATATTGTTTTCCTGCATTCTTTATCGCTTTTATGAGTTGTAAACAACTTGACAACAATGGGTTTTTTGTTTGTTTGTTGCTTTCTTTCATTTTGTCAGTGCCTTCCTCGATTTTGTCTATATTTTTCTTGGTTTTGCCTGTGTTTTCACAGGCTGTTTCTTACCCCCGGCAGTTTTTTTGTTCTTTATTTCAGTCACTTGCTGACTCCATCTTGTCCTGCTTCTTTTTGTGATTTGATATTGTCTGTTGTTTCCGAAGCATCAAGAAATTATTATATCTATTTATTTACTGTGTGTTTGTTGAACCCTGAAATTTTGTTTTGTTTTGATATATCCAAGTAGGCTGGGCCTGTGTTTTGCTCTGGTCTCTAATTTTGCCATTTTGATGCTCTCACTACCTTTCTCAGGGTTGGTGGAGGAATGACTGCATGTGTGAGTGTGGGTCTCTCGTGGGGCTGTTGAGGATATAGGTGGTGTTTCTGTTGAGGTGGTGTGTTTGTCTGTCCAGCTGGACCCTGGCTGTGGGTGCAGTGGGTGATCTTCCTAGTTTTGGGGTTGGGTGCTGTGTGCTCTGCTGATAGCAGGGTGGTTGGGTTTGGGGTATCTGGGTTGTTGGTCCCCAGATGAGTTGTCTGGAAACTCTCATCAATGGTTCCAGGTGAGCAGGGTTATGTGGGGATGTTTAGAATTAGAATATAGAATACAGAAGAATATACAATATACATTATAGAAGAATATACACAGTAGACTATACAATACAGAATATAGATTATACAAGAGCATATAATACAGAATTTAGAATATAGAAAGTAGAATGTAGAATACACAATATAAAATGTAGAATAAAGACTATAGAATAGAATACAGATTATAAAATACAGAAAATTATGGAATGTAGAATGTAAAATATAGAAGAATACACTATATTCTATTTTCAAAGTTCTTTTATATTCTGGATTCTATCTTCAGTGTTCTATGTTCCATATTCTATATTTCAAATTCTCTATTTTCTATAATCTATGTTCTTCTATATTCTATATTTTTGTATATTCTATATTCCATACTCTGCATTCTATATTCAATGTTCTATATTCTATATTTTTCTACATACAATATTCTTCTATATTCTATATTTCATATTCCATATTCTACATTGTATATTTTAAATTCTTCCATATTCTATGCTCTATATTCTGTATTCTACATTCTAAATTCTTTATTCTGTTCTTCCATATTCTTCCATATTCTATATATTTTTCTGTATTCTATATTCCACAGTCTACATTCTTCCTTCTATATTCTACATTTTTCTATATTCTTCTATAGTGTATATTTTGTTTTACATTCTATATTCTTATTCCATTATCTTCTATATTCTATAATCTATATTCTTCTATATTCTGTGTTCTTTATGCTTTATTTATATTCTATATTTTGTATTCTACATTTTATTATCTTCTATATTCTATATTTTCTATATTCTAGATTCCGTCCTGTGTTCTGTATTCAATGTTCTTTTTCCATATTCTATAATTTTCTGTATTCTATATTCTACATTCTATATTCTTCTGTAGTCTGTATCATATATTGTTCTATATTGTATATTCTGTATTTTACATTCTACATTCTATATTCCATAATCTTCTATATTGTATAATGTATATTCTCTATATTATGTATTTTTATTCTATATTTTATATTCTGTATTCTACATTCTATTTTCTAAATTCTATATTTTCTAATTCCGTTGATTTTATTCTATATTTATTTTTTTCTAGTCTATATTTTTAATAATTTTCTGTATTCTATTTTCCATATTGCATATTCTGTATACTCTATTCTACATTCTATATTCTCTTATATTCTATCTTCTATATTTAATTCTACATTCTATATTCCAGAATCTTCAATATTCTACTATCTATATTCTTCTATATTCTATGTTCTTTATTCTATATTTTGTATTCTACTTTGTACATATGCTATTCTATATTTATCTCTATATTTTTCTATATTCTCTATTCCATACCCTGTATTCTATATCACATATTCTATATTCTGTGTTCTATATTCAATATTTTTTATATACTATATTCTTCTGTATTCTATATTATATATTCCATATTCTACATTCTGCATTCTATATTCTATAGTCTTCTATGTTCTGTATTCTATACTCTTCTACATTCTTATTCTACATTCTATATTCTTCTCTTATAATCTATATTCTTCCATCTGCTATATTCTGTATTGTACATTCTGAATTTTGTATTAAATATTCTACAGTCTACATTCTATATTCTAAATTTTGTAATATTCTTTTTCTTCTCTATACTCTATTCCACATTCTATGTTCTCTATTCTACATTCTATATTCCATTTTCTTCTATATTCTACATTTTCTATTCTAAATTTTTCTGAATTCTATGTTCTTCTATATTCTATATTTTTTAGTATTTATTCTACCTTCTAATCTCTATATTCTATATTCTTCTGTAATCTAATATTCTCTTGTATTCTCTATTCCATATTCTCTATTCTACATTCTATATTCTTCTATAGTCTGTAATCTATATTCTTCTACTTTCTTTATTCTATATTGTTCAATAGTATATATCCGATACCTTATATTCCATATTTGTCCATATTCTATTTTCTTCTACGTTCTATCTTCTATTTTCTGTAGTCTGTCATCTATATTCTGTATTCTTCTATATTCTGCATTCTATATCCTATATCTTCTATATTCTAAATTTTTGCTCTATATTTTCCTATATTCTGTATTCTGTTTGTCAGTTTTCTATATTCTTCTATAATTACACTCTACATTCTCCTATTGTCCATATTCCATATTCTTCTATACTCTATATTCTTTTTTCTTTTATATTCTGCATTGTATTTTCTATGCCCTATGTTCTTCTATATACTATATTCCTCTATATTCTATGTTCTACGTTCTAAATTTTTCTATATTCTATATTCTGTACTTTATATTCTACATTCTAAATTCTATATTCTCCTATGTTCTATATTCTTTTATATTCTCTTTCTATATTTTTACATATTCTAGGTTCTATATTCCATACTCTGTATTCTATATTGTATATTCAAAGTTCTATGTTCTATATTCTTTATTTTTATATATACTATATTTTTCTGTGTGGTATATTCTATGTTCCATATTCTATAGTCTACATTCTGTATTCTATTTTACATTCTACATTCCATAATTCTTTGTATTCTACAATCTGTATTCTATAGTCTTTATTCTGTATTTTATATTCTGTAGTCTACATTCTATATTCTAAATTCTGTATTCTATGTTCTTCAGTAATCTATATTCTTTCTTGTATAGTTTTCTACTGTGTACATTCTTCTATAATGTATATTCTGTATTCTTCTGTATTCTATATCCTAATTCTTCTATATTCTCTATTCCGTATTCTGTATTCTTCAATATTCTGTATTCTACATTCTACTATATTCTTTTTCTTGTATTTTCCATACCCTTGTACATTCTATATTCTATATTCCGTATTCTATGTTCTCCTATATTCTATATTTTACATTGTACATTCTATATTCCATTATTTTCTATATTGTATGATTTATAATCTATACTTTCGTGTATTCTTCACTGTATACTTTGCATTGTATAATCTGTATTCTACATCGTACATTTTATATTCTTCTGCATTCTATATTCTAAATTTATATTCTATTTTCTTCTATATCCTGTATTCTTTAAGCTATATTCTTCTGTAATGTATATTCTATATTCTTTATTCCAAATCCTCTATACACTATATTGTTCTGTTTACAAAGTTCTTTTCTATTCTGTATTCTATCTTCTGTGTTCTATGTTCCATATTCTATATTTTAAATTCTCTATATTCTATAATCTATATTCTTCTATATTCTATATTTTTGTATATTCTATATTCCATACTCTGTATTTTATATTTGATGTTCTACATTCTACGTTTTTCACATACACTATTCTTCTATATTCTATATTTCATATTCTATATTCTACATTCCGCATTGTATATCTTAAATTCTTCCATATTCTATGCTCTGTACTCTATATTCTACATTCTAAATTCTATATTCTTCCATATACTTCTAGTCTATATTTTTCTATATACTATATTTTTCTGTATTCTCTACTCTATATTCTTCCTTCTATATTCTACTATATTCTGTATTCTATATTCTTCTATATTGTAGTCTGTATTTTAAAGTCTATATTCTATATTCCGTTATCTTCTACATTCTATAATCTATATTCTGTGTTCTTTACCCTTTATTTTATATTCTATATTTTGTATTCTACATTCTATATTTTTCTATACTCTATATTTTCTATATTACATATTCCATACTCTGTGTTCTATATTCAATGTTCTTTTTCTATATTCTATATTTTTCTATACAATTTTCTGTATTCTATATTCTTCATTCTTTACTCTATATTTTTCTATAGTCTGTATCATATATTTTTCTATATTGTAAATTCTGTATTTTACATTCTACATTCTATATTCCATAATCTTCTATATTGTATAATGTATATTCTCTATACTATGTATTTTTGTTCTATGTTTTATATTCTATATTCTGTATTCTACATTCTGTATTCTAAATTCTTTATTTTTCTATATTCCATTGTCTGTATTCTATATTCAATGTTGTTTTCTATATTCTATATTTTTTATAATTTTCTGTATTCTATATTCCATATTGCATATTCTGTAAACTATATTCTACATTCTATATTTTCTTATATTCCATCTTCTATATTTAATTCTATATTCTATATTCCAGAATATTCTATATTCTATAATCTATATTCTTCTGTATTCTATGTTCTTTATTCTACTTTGTACATACTCTATTCTACATTCTTTAAGTCTATTCTATATTTTTCTATATTCTCTATTCCATACTCTGTATTCTATATTCCATATTCGATGTTCTATATTTTTTATATCCTATATTCTTCTGTATTCTACGTTCTATATTCCATATGCTATATTCTACATTCTGCATTTTATATTCTTCTATGTTCTGTATTCTATACTCTTCTACATTCTTATTCTACATTCTATACTGTTCTGTTGTAATCTATATTCTTCTACCTGCTATATTCCATATTGTACATTCTAAATTCTATATTCAATATTCTAGTCTACATTCTATATTCTCAATTTTTCAATATTCTTTATTCTTCTCTATTCCCTATCCCATATTCTATGTTCTCCATTCTACATTCCATTTTCTTCTATATTCTATATTCTGCATTTTATATTCTAAATTTTTTCTGAATTCTATATTCTATATTTTTTATGTATATTCTACCTTCTAATCTCTATATTCTATATTCTTCTGTAATCTATTCTCTTATACTCTCTATTCTACATTCTTCTATATTTTGTCATCTGTATTTTTCTACTTTATTCTCTATTCTTCAATACTGTATATCCTATACCCTATATTCCATTTGTCAATAGTCTATTTTTTTCTACATTCTATCTTCTAAATTCTGTAGTCTGTCATCTATATTCTTTATTCTTCTATATTCTGCATTCTATATCCTATATCTTCTAAATTTATGCTCTATGTTTTCCTATATTCTGTATTCTATATTTTTCAATATTCTACATTCTTCTATAATTATATTCCACATTCTCCTATTTTCCATATTCCTTATTCTTCTATACTCTGTATTTTTCTGTATTCTTTTTTCTTTTATATTCTGTATTGTATCTTCTATGTTCTTCTATATACTATATTCCTCTATATTCTATAGTCCATATTCTATATTCTACGTTCTAAATTCTTCTATATTCTATATTTTATACTCTACATTCTAAATTCTATATTCTTTTATATTCTATTTCTATATTCTCCCATAATCTAGGTTCTATATTCCATTCTCTGTATTTTATATTGTATATTTAAAGTTCTATGTTCGGTATTCTTTATCTTTCTATATACTGTTTTTCCGTATGGTATATCCTATGTTCCATATTCTATATTCTATATCCTATATTCTACATTCTGTGTTCTTCTATAGTATGCATTCTATATTCTTCTGTATTTTACATTCTACATTTCATAATTTTCTATATTCTATAATCCATAATCAATACTCTCCATTTTATATTTTATATTTTGTATTCTACATTCTTTTCTTTTATTCTACATTCTATTTTCTATATTCCAAATTCTGTATTCTATGTTCTTCTATAATCTATATTCTGTATCGTATAGTTCTATAGGGTAGCCCGCACGCATGAACAGGCCCGAATAGCGGAGCCCCGCAGGTGAGGAAAAGCCCGAAAGGAGAGTCCCGCAGACAAGAATAGTCTCGAAAGGAAAGCCCCACAGGCATGAATAGGCCCGAACAGAGAGTTCTGCAAGCAAGTATAGGCCCAAATGGAGAATCCCGCAGGCAAGGATAGGCCCAAACTGAGAGTCCCACAGGCAAGAATATCCTCTAATAGAGGAGCCCCACAGGCAAGAACAGGCCCAAATAGCGGAGCCCCGCACGCAGAAAAAGGCCTCAATAACGGAGCTCCACAGGCACAAAGAGGCCGGAATAAGAGGAGCCCCGCAAACAAGAGGAAGCCTGAAAGGAGAGTCCCGCAGGCAAAAATAGTCCTGAACTGGGACTCAGGCAGGCAAAAAAAGGCCCTTACACAGTCCCGCGGGCAAGAATAGGCCTGAATAGAAGAGCCCCGCAGGCAAGAATAGGCCCGAACAGAGTCCCGAAGGCGAGAATAGGCCAGAATGGAGAGTCCCGAAGGCCAGAATAAGCCCGAACGGAGATTCCCACAGGCCAGAACAGAGGAGCCCTGTAGGCAAGAATAGGCCTGAACAGGGTCCTGCAGGCAAAAACGGACCTGAACGGAGAGTCCCGCAGGAAAGAATAGGCCCAAATGGAGAGTGCTGCAGGCAAGAATAGGCCAGAACGGAGATTCCTGTAGCCAAGAATAGGCCCGAGCAGAGTCCCGAAGGCAAGAATAGGACCGCACAGAGAAGTCCCGCAGGCAAGAACATGCCCGAATAGAGGAGCCCCACACGCACGAACAGGCCGGAATAGCGGAGCCTGGCACGTACGAACACGCCGAATAGCGGAACCCGCCACACAAGAACACTCACGAATGCCGGAGCTCCGCAGGCACGAGCAGGCCCCAAGAGCAGAGCCCCGCACTGACAAACGGCCCCAATAGCAGAAGCCCGCACGCGCGGACAGGCCGAATAGCGGAGCCCCGCACGCACGAACAGGCCCGAATAACGGGGGCCCGCAGGCTCAAACAGGCCCGAATAACGGGGGCCCGCAGGCTCAAACAGGCCCGAATAACGGGGGCCCGCAGGCTCAAACAGGCCTGAATAACGGGGGCCCGCAGGCTCAAACAGGCCCGAATAACGGAGCTCCGTAGGCACGAGCAGGCCCAAATAGAAGAGCCCCGCAGGCAAGAGGAGGAAGGAAAGGATGCTCCCGCAGGCAAGATTAGGCCCGAGCAGAGGTTCCACAGGCAAGAATAGGCCCAAACGAATGATCCCACAGGCAAGAATAGGACCGAACAGAGTGTCCCACAGGCACGAATGGGCCCGAACGGAAGGTTCCGCAGGCGAGAATAGGCCCGGACGGAGAGTCCCGCAGGCCAGGATAGGCCCGAATAGCGGAGCCCGGCAGGTAAGAAGAGGCCCTAACGGAGAGGCCTGCAGGCGAGAACAGGCCGGAACAGAGAGTCCCGCAGGCAAGAACAGGCCAGAATAGAGGAGCCCTGTAGGCAAGAATAGGCCCCGACGGAGAGTCCCGCAGGCAAGAATAGACCTGAACGGAGAGTCCTGCAGAAAAGAATATAGAGTGTTGAGTACAGTATAGAGAATGTGGAATATAGAATACACAAAAATATAGTATATGTAAATATATAGAAAATAGAAGATTGAATATAGAAAAATATAGAATATAGAAAAATTGCAAATGTTTAATATAGAATGTAGAATATAGAAGATTTTAAAATGTAGCCTATACAATATGGAATATAGAATACAGAAGAATATAGCATAGAGAAAAATATAGAATATAGAACATCGAATATAGAATAGAGACTATGGTTTATAGGATATAGGAAAATATAGAATATAGAAGATAGAATTTAGAATGTGGAATATAGAAGAATTTAGAATATAGAATATGGAATATAGAAGGAAATAGTACATAGAAGAAAACTGAACATAGAACACAGAACACAGAAGATAGAATACAGAATGTAAAAGAATATAGAAAATAGTAGAATATAGAATATACAAGAATATGGAATACAGAAGAATATAGAATACAGAAGAATATAAACAAGAATATGGATTATAGAATATACATTACAGAAGAATATTGAATATAAATTTAGAATATAGAAGAATATAGAATAGAGAAGGCTGTAGAAAATACAAGAAAAAGAATGTAGTAGAATGTAGAATACACAATATGGAAGAATAGAGAATATAGAAGAATTAGAATATAGAATACAGAAGAATATAGAATATACATTATAGAAGAATATACACAGTAGAAGACTATACAATACAGAATATAGATTATACAAGAACATGTAATACAGAATTTAGAATATAGAAAGTAGAATGTAGAATACAGAAATAGAATATAAAATATAGAATAAAGACTATAGAATACAGATTATAGAATATAGAAAATTATGGAATGTACAATGTAAAATATAGAATACACTATATTCTTCTATTTCAAAGTTCTTTTGCATTCTGTATTCTATCTTCAGTGTTCTGTGTTCCATATTCTATATTTTAAATTCTCTATATTCTATAATCTATGTTCTTCTATATTCTATATTTTTGTATATTCTATATCCCATACTCTGTATTCTGTATTCTATATTTTTCTACATACAGTATTCTTCTATATTCCATATTCTATATTCTACATTGTGTGTTTTAAATTCTTCCATATTCTATGTTCTGTATTCTACATTCTAAATTATTCTATGTTCTTCCATATTCTATATTTTTCTATATACTATAATTTTCTGTATTCTGCATTCCATATTCTACATTCTTCCTTCTATATTCTATATTATTCTATATTCTGAATTCTATATTCTTCTATATTGTAGATTCTGTATTTTACATTCCATATTCCATTATTTCTATATTCTATAATCTATATTCTTCTATATTCTGTGTTCTTTATGCTTTATTTCATGCTCTATATTTTGTATTCTCCATTGTATGTTCTTCTATATTCTATTTTTTCTATATTCTATATTCCATACTCTGTGTTCTATATTCAATGTTCTTTTTCTATATTCTATATTTTTCTGTATAATTTTCTGTATTCTATATTCCACATTCTAAATTCTATGTTCTTCTATATTCTATATTTTCCTTTTTTTTATATTCCATACTCTCTATTCTATATTCGATGTTCTATGTTGTATATTCTATATTTTTCTTTATACTATATTCTTCTGTATTCTATATTCCATAAAGTATATTCTACATTCTATATTCTAAAATCTTCTATATTCTACATTCTGTATTCTACATTCTTCTATATGCTATGTTCTATATTCAATCTTCCATTTTCTATATTTTTACATATACTATATTTTTGTGTATTCTATATTCCATATTCTTGATACTATAGTCAACATTCTATGTTCTTCTATATTCCGTATTCCATATTCTCCTACATTCTATATTCCATAATCTTCTGTATTGTATAATTTATAATCTTATATATTCTATAATCTATATTCTCCTATATTCTTCATTCTATATTTTGCATTCTGTAATCTGTATTTCACATTGTACATTTTATATTCTTCTGTATTCTATATTCTAAACATATATTCTATGTTCTTCTATATTCTGTTATCCATGCTATATTCTTCTATAATGTATATTCTGTATCCTTATTTATTCCAAATCCTCTATACACTATATTCTTTTATTTTCAAAGTTCTTTTATATTCTGTATTCTATCTTCAGTGTTCTATGTTCCATATTCTATATTTGAAATTCTTTACATTCTATAATCTATGTTCTTCTGTATTCTATATTTTTCTATATTCTATATTCCATACTCTAGTCTATATTCGATGTTCTATATTCTATATTTTTCTACATACAAAATTCCTCTATATTCTATATTGCACATTTCATATTCCGTATTCTACTTTCTGCATTGTATATTTTAAATTCCTCCATATTCTATGTTCTGTATTCTATTTTCTTCCATATTCGTCTATATTTTTCTACATATTATATTTTTCTGTATTCTATATTCCATATTCTTCATTCTTCCTTCTATATTCTATATTCATCTATATTCTGTATTCTATATTCTTCTGTATGTATATTCTGCATTTTATATTCTATATTCCATTATCTTCTATATTCTTTATATTGTTCTATATTCTGTGTTCTTTATGCTTTATTTCATATTCTATATTTTGTATTCTACGTTCTATATTCTATGTTCTTCTACATTCTATATTCCATACTCTGTGTTGCATATTCAGTGTTCTTTTTCTATATTATATACTTTTCTATATAATTTTCTGTATTCTACATTCTATACTCTATATTCTCCCATAGTCTGTATCATATATTCTTCTATATTGTATATTCTGTATTTTACATTCTACATTCCGTAATCTTCTATATTTGTAATGTTTATTCTCTATGTTATGTATTTTTATTCTATGTTTTATATCCTTTATTCTGTATTTTTCTATGTTCCATTGTCTGTATTCTATATTCAATTTTTTTCTATAGTGTATATATTTTATAATTTTCCATATTTTATATTCCATATTGCATATTCTGTATACTATATTCTGCATTCTATATTCTCTTATATTCCATCTCCTATATTCTGTATTTAATTCTACATTCTGTATTCCAGAATCTTCTGTATTCTATAATCTATATTCCTCTATATTCTATGTTCTATATTCTATATTCTAAATTCTACTTTCTACATATTCTATTCTATAAAAAAAAAATTTTTTTATATTCTATAGTCTATATTTATCTCTATTCTATATTTTTTCTATATTCTCTATTTCATACTCTGTATTCTATATTCCATAGTCAATGTTCTATATTCTATATTTTTATATACTCTATTCTTCTGTATCCTACATTCTATATTCCTTATTCTGTATTCTACGTTCTATATTCTTCTATGTTCTGCATTCTATACTCTTCTACATTCTTATTCTATATTCTTCACTTATAATCTATATTCTTCTATCTGCTGTATTGTATATTGTGCATTCTAAATTCTATATTCAATATTCTGCAGGCTACATTCTATATTTTAAATTTTTCAATATTCTTTATTCTTCTCTGTACCCTATTCCATATTCCATGTTCTCCATTCTACACTTTATATTCAATTTTTTTCTATATTTTACATTTTATGTTCTAAATTTTTCTGAATTCTGTATTCTTCTATCTTCTATATTTTTATTGTATATTCTGCCTTCTAATCTCTATATTCTTCTGTAATCTAATATTCTCTTTTATAGTCTATTCCGTATTCTCTATTCTACATTCTATATTCTTCTATAGTTTGTAATCTATATTCTTCTACTTTCTGTATTCTGTATTCTTCAGTAGTGTATATCCTATACCCTATATTTGTGAGTATTCGATTTTCTTCTGCGTTCTGTCTTCTATATTCTGTAGTCTGTCATCTATTTTCTTTATTCTTCTATATTTTGCATTCATATATCTGTATCTTCTATATTCTAAATTTATGCTCTATGTTTTCCTATATTCTGTATTCTCTATTTTTCAACATTCTATATTCTTCTATAATTATATTCTACATTCTCATATTTCCATATTCTATATTCTTCTATGATCTATGTTCTTTTTTCTTTTATATTCTGTATTGTATCGTCTATGTTCTATATTCTATATACTATATTCCTCTGTATTCTATAGTCCATATTCTATATTCTACATTCTAAATTCTTCTATACTCTATATTCTGTATTTTATATTCTATATTCTACATTCTATATTCTTCTATGTTCTATATTCTTTTATATTCTATTTCTATATTTTTCCATAGTCTAGGTTGTATATTCCATATTCTGTATTCTGTACTGTATATTCTATGTTCTATATTCTAAAATCTTCTATATTCTACATTCTGTATTCTAAATTCTACAGTCTATATTCTTCTAGATTCTATATTCTAGATTTTTCTGTATTCTATGTTCTATATTCAATCTTCTTTTTTCTATATTTTACATATACTATATTTTTGTGTATTCTATATTCCATATTCTTGATACTATATTCAACATTCCATATTCTTGTATATTCTGTATTCCATTTTCTCCTATATTCTACATTTTACATTCTACATTGTATTTTCCATAATCATGTCTATTGTATAATTTATAATCTTCTGTATTCTGTAATTTATATTCTCTTATATTCTTCATTCTATAGTTTGCATTCTATAATCGCTATTCTACATTGTACATATTATATTCTTCTGTATTCTATATTCTGAATTTATATTCTATTTTCTTCTATATTCTGTATTCTTTATGCTATGTTCTTCTATAATGTATATTCTATACTCTTCTTTATTCCAAATCTTCTATACACTATATTCTTCTATTTTCAAAGTTCTTTTATATTCTGTATTGTATCTTCAGTGTTCTCTGTATCATATTCTATATTTTAAAGTCTCTATATTCTGTGATCTGTGTTCTTCGATGTTTTTCTACATTCTGTATTTTTGTATATTCTCTATTCCATACTCTGTATTCTATATTTGATGTTCTATATTCCATATTTGTCTTCATACAATATTCTTCCATATTCTATATTGCATATTTTATATTCCATATTCTATATTCCACATTCTATATTTTAAATTCCTCTATATTCTGTATTCTATAGTCAACGTTCTTCCATATTCTCTTTTTACATACTATATTTTTCTATATTCTATACTGCATATTCTACATTTGTTCTATATTCTTCTATATTGTGTATTCTATATTTTACATTCTATATTCTATAATATATATTCTATGTTCTGTGTAATTTATACTTTATTTCATAATGTGTGTTTTGTATTCTACATTCTATGTTCAATATTCTGTATTCTTCTATACTCTATATTTTCTATATTCTCTATTCCATACTCTATGTTCTATATTGAATGTTCATTTTCTAAATGCGGCAAACGGGTCGTCCGTATCCCCACAACCATAAACCATTGGACTGATGGGGCCCACGCAGCCAGGATTTCGGCCTTGCCTTCGGAGCCCGGCCACATACGCAGAAATCCACCAGAGGCGGGGACATGGAGACAGCAAAAATTTGGAAAATGGCACTGACTCCTTGATTTCCCTGGCATCGGCCTTTCTGAGCGGCATGCTTTCTTTCCTAGTAGGATAAGGCACTGACGGAGAAAGGCAGGCTTATGTATGGAGGAAAGGTGTGTGCTTAGAGGGTGACGACGCTGAGACCAGGTTGGGATCTTTAGTCCCAGGAGAGGCCACTGGCAGCTGTGAGTCAATGTTCTCTGCCCATCCCACTTGGCAGGGAGAGGTTTTCACCACACAAAGCACCCGCAGAATTATTCGTCGCCGGAGAGGTTGCATCTGCCCACGGGTTCCACCTGGCCAGGGTCCACCCCCACTGTATTGCACATGTCGATCAAAAGAAGCTAACACCTTCCACAGAGACTACCTGCTATTCTATAGCCACGGGGAAGTGGTACATCCAGAAGCCTACCCCGTTTCATCTCCAGGCTCTCTCTCAGGCCCCTCATACTTCTGATGTGTCTCAGGGGTAGAATGAAGAGATTTCTCTGAATGACCACATACAGAGAGGGGCCATAGATGCTGAGGAAGGGCGCCTTGCCTACTGGTACCCTAGTGTAAGTGGAAAAGAGGTACTCCCTGCTGTCCCAGTGTGTCGAACGTGTCCACATAAGCAGTTGCCTAATGTGAAGTTATTCCCTGGGTGCCCTCGATATTGTGGCCAAGGACAGAAGGGGCCGTTGTGTGTCCATGGGTAAAATGGAGGGCTATGAGGAACTGGCCGGTTAGGCTGGACCTCTCCTATTGGCTCAGAGTTTGTGACCCGTCCCCGTCAGAAGTTCCGGCCAGCCTTGCGGTGGCTGTCTCCATGGTGATTGGGAAAGAAGCCTTAGACCCCGCACTCAGCCTTCACCTGGCACATCTGGCCTCTTTACCCTCATCTAGACCCCTGTGTAGATGAAAGAAAGGTTGTCGGCCAGTGACCACGTGTCCTTCATTTCCTTTGAAGGATTAAGCTCCTTGCCTGGGCAGAAGACAGCCAAGGTCAGCCTGAGCCTAGACACCTAGTGACCTGTGACACTGCAGACAGTGATAGATGTTGATGTCCACGCTCAGGTATCCGCAGCTGGCGGATCTAGAGTGGTCGGAGGTGAAGTGTAACTAGAGGTCACACACTCACAAGGGCACGGGCCAAAGGTCGGGAAAAATAGCTGAGGTCGTGGAGCTCTAGCGGAGCCAGTCTAGGGCCGAGGCCTCCCTCCTGTACGTGGCAAAGAGGTGATCCGTATGCCGCCATGCGCAGCCTCTGGACTGCTGGGGCCCTGGATGCCCGGATTTCGGCCTTGTCTTCGGAGAAGTGACGCAGATGCAGTGTGTCACCGGAGGCTATGGCCCAGCAGAGGGCAAAATCTTGAAAACGCGGGCTTCAGTTGACTTTGCGGGTGCTCTCCTTTGGCTGAGTGACATCCTGTGTTTCCTAGCAGGAGAAGGCATTCGTGGAGAGAGGCGGATTCCCTGTGTACAGGCAAAGTGTGTGCTGAGATGATGAGTCGCTGGAGACCGGGGTGGACTCTTCAGACCCAGGATAGGCCTCTGGCAGGTATGTGTCAATGTTTTCTGCCCTTCGCACTCAGCCAGGTATTTGCATACAATGTTACCAGCGGAATTAGTAGTCTCCGGAGAGGCTGCCACATGTCAGCAAGCTTCACCTGGCCAGGGTCCGCCGGTGATGTAGCTACCCCATCAGTCACTACTCTCTAGACCTTCCAGATAAACTACCAGATCTCGTCTGCCCATGGGCAACCAGTAGAGCCAGAGGCCTTCCCCCTTTGCTCTTTGGTCTCTAGGCACTCTATCAGGCACTCCAAGCTGTGAAGTGACTCAGGGGGAGAAGGAAGAGATTTCAGAGAATGAACACATCCAGAGAGAGACAGAGAGAGGCAAGAGATGCTGAGTGGGGATGCCTTGCGTAGTGATATCCTCAGGAAAGTGGGAAAGAGGTACCTGGCCTGCTCTGCCAATGCCCTGAACCAGTCCGCACCAGGGGCTCCCCTGTGCCTGCGTAGGCTTTCCCAGGGTGTGCTCAAATCCTGTGGCCACTAGGTGTCATAGGTCATAATGGAGGGCCCTGTGTCATCTGCCTGGCGGGCCAGATCTCTGCCATTGGCTCAGTCTTGTCACCGGGCCCATCATAAGCTCCGCCTACTCTTCCGGTGGTGGGACTGTCTCCATGGTGATGGCAAAGGAGCCTTAGTCCCGCCCACCTGGCCTTGACTTCACCTAGCTGGCCTGCTGACCCTCACTCAGACCTCTGTGTTGCTCCAAATGAATGTCCGCCAGTGCCCAGGTGTCAGCATCTGGGATAAAGGATTCCGGACCTTGCCTGGGGCAGAAGGCAGCCTAGGTCAGCTGGTACCTGGAAGTCTAGTGACTCGTGACACTGCTGCCAGTGACAGACAAATGGTGACTCCCACACTCACATATCCCCTGGTGGTAGAATGATAGTGATGGGTGGAGAAACATCGCTCCGGAGCACTCGCGCAGTGGGGCACCGGCCAAAGGCCAGGGCCAGTAGTGGACGTCGCGGAGCTGAATGGCGAGCCAGTGAAGGGCCCAAGGATTCCTCCTGTATGTGGGAAACATGTCATCCGGGTCCCCACGTCCATAAACCACTGGATTGCTGGGGCCCGGGACGCCAGGATTTCGGCCTTGCCTTCGCAGCCCGGCCACATAGGCAGCCTTCCACCGGAGGCGGGGATATGTAGACAGCAAAAATGTGGAAAATGGCAGTGTATCCTCGATTTCTCTGGCATCGGCCTTTTTGAGCGGCATGCTTTTCTACTAGTAGGATGAGGCACCGACGGAGAAAGGCAGGATTATGTGTGCAGGAAAAGTATGTGCTGAGAAGGTGACAAGGTTGAGACCAGGTTGGGATCTTTAGTCCCAGGAAGGGCCCTGGCAGGTGTGGGTCAATGTTCTGTGCTCATCCCACTTGGCGTGGGGAGGTTTACACCATACAAAGCAGCAGCGGAATTATTCTTCCCCCAGAGGTTGCATGTGCCCACAAGCTCCACCTGGCCAGGGTCCGCCCCTACCGTATTGCCCATGTCGATCAACAGAAGCTAAGAGCTTCCAGAGAGACTAACTGCTATTCTCTAGCCACGGGGAAGCGGTACAGCCAGAAGCCTCCCCTGTTTCATCTCCAGGTTCCCTCTCAGGCCCCTCATACTTGTGATGTGTCTCAGGGGTAGAAGGAAGAGATTTCTCCGAATGAACACTTACACAGAGGGGCCATAGATGCTGAGGAAGGGCACCTTGCCTACTGATATCCTAGCATAAGTGGAAAAGTGGTACCTGCCTGCTGGCCCCGTATGTCGAACGTGTCCACATCACGGGCTGCCTACGGTGAGGTGATTCCCTGGGTGCCCTGGATTTTGTGGCCCAAAAGAGAAGGGGCCGTCATGTGTCCATGGGTAAGATGGAGGGCACTGCGGAAGTGGCCGCTTAGGCTGGACCTCTCGTATTGGCTCGGTGTTTGTGACCCGTCCCCGTCAGAAGTAACGGCCAGCCTTGCGGTGGCTGTCTCCACGGTGATTGGGAAAGAAGCCTTAGGCCCCGCACTCAGCCGTCACCTGGCCTACCTGGCCTCTTTAGCCTCATCTAGACCGCTGTGTGGATGAAAGAATGAATGTCGGCCAATGACCACATGTCCTCGTTGCCTTTGAAGGATTAGGCTCCTTGCCTGGGCAGAAGACAGCCAAGGTCAGCCTGAGCCTAGACACCTAGTGACCTGTGACACTGCAGGCAGTGACAGATGTTCATTTTCATGCTCATGTATCCGCAGGTGGCGGATTCAGAGTGGTCGGAGAAGAAGTGTAACTAGGGATGACACAGACACGAGGGCACGGGCCAAAGGTCAGGGAAAATAGCTGAGATCGTGGAGCTCTAGCGGAGCCAGTGTAGGGCCCAGGCCTCCCTCCTGTACGTGGCAAAGAGGTGATCCATATGCCGCCATGGGCAGACTCTGGACTGCTGGGGCCCTGGACGCCCGGATTGCGGCCTTGTCTCCGGAGAAGCGACACACATGCACTGTGCCAGTGGAGGCTGTGGCCCAGCAGAGGACAAAATCTTGAAAATGGGGGCTTCAGTTGACTTTGCCTGTGCTCTCCTTTGGCTGAGTGCCATCATAGAGAGATAGTATTGAGAAGGCATTCGTGGAGAGAGGCGGATTCCGTGTGTGCAGGCAAAGTGTGTGCTGAGATGATGAGTGGCTGGAGACCAGGGTGGACTCTTCAGACCCAGGATAGACCCCTGGCAGGTATGTGTCAATGTTTTCTGACCATGGCACTCAGCCGGGTATTTGCATAGAATGTTCTCCGAGGTTTTACTAGTTTCCGGAGAGGCTGCTGCATGTCAGCAAGCTTCACCTGGCCAGGTCCGCCCGTGATGTAGCTCCCCAATCAATGGCTACTCTCTAGACCTTCCAGATAGACTAGCAGATCTTCTCTGCCCATGGGCAACCAGTAGAGCCAGAGGCCTTCCCCCTTTGCTCTTTCGTCTCTAGGCCCTCTGTCAGGCACTCCAAGGTGTGAAGTGACAAGGGGGAGAAGGAAGAGATTTCAGAGAACGAACACATCCAGAGAGAGACAGAGAGAGGCAAGAGATGCTGAGTGGGGATGCCTTGCGTAGTGATATCCTGAGGAAAGTGGGAAAGAGGGACCTGGCCTGCTGTGCCAATGCCCTGAAGCAGTCCGCACCAGGGGCTCCCTTGTGCCTGCGTAGCCTTTCCCAGGGTGTGCTCAAATCCTGTGGCCACTAGGTGTCATAGGTCACACTGGAGGGCCCTGTGTCATCTGCCTGGCGGGCCGGATCTCTGCCATTGGCTCAAGTCTTGTCAGCAGGCCCATCACAAGCTCCGCCCACTCTTGCGGGGGGGACTGTCTCTATGGTGATGGCAAAGGAGTCTTAGCCCCGCCCACCTGGCCTTGACTTCACCTACCTGGCCCGCTGACCCTCACTCAGACCTCTGTGTTGCTCCAAATGAATGTCCGCCAGTGCCCGGGTGTCAGCATCTGGGATAAAGGATTCGGGACCTTGCTGGGGCAGAAGGCAGCCTAGGTCAGCGGGTACCTGGAAGTCTACTGCCTTGTGACACTGCTGCCAGTGACAAATGGTGACTCCCACACTCACATATCGCCTGGTGGCAGAATGATAGTGATGGGCGGAGAAACATCGCTCCGGAGCACACGTTCCGTGGGGCACCAGCCAAAGCAAAGGCCAGGGCCGGTAGTGGACGTCGTGGAGCTGAATGGCGAGCCAGTGAAGGGCCCAAGGGTCCCTCCTGTATGTGGCGAACAGGTCATCCGTGTCCCCACGTCCATAAACCATGGGACTGCTGGGGCCCAGGCTGCCAGGATTTCAGCTTTGCCTTCGGAGCCGGGCCACATACGCGGCCTTGCAGCGGAGGTGGGGACATGTAGACAGCCAAAATTTGGAAAAGGGCAGTGTTTCCTCGAGTTCCCGGGCATCGGCCTTTTTGAGCGGCTTGCTGTTTTTAATGGTTGGATAGGGCCCTGACGGAGAAAGGCAGGATTACGTGTGCAGGAAAGGTGTGTGCTGAGAGGGTGACGACGTTGAGACCATGTTGGGATCTTTAGTCCCAGGAGAGGCCCCTGGCGGGTGTGGGTCAGTGTTCTCTACCCATCCCACTTGGCGGGGGGAGGTTTTCACCATACAAAGCAGCAGCGGAATTATTCGTCGCCGGAGGGTTGCATCTGCCCACAAGCTCCACCTGGCCAGGGTCCGCCCCTACTGTATTGTCCATGTCAGTCAACAGAAGCTAAGACCTTCCAGAGAGACTACCTGCTCTTCTCTACCCACGGGGAAGCAGTACAGCCAGAAGCCTCCCCCGTTCCATCTCTAGGCTCTCTCTCAGGCCCCTCATACTTGTGATGTGTCTCAGGGGTAGAAGGAAGAGATTTCTCCGAATGAACACATACACAGAGGGGCCATAGATGCTGAGGAAGGGCGCCTTGCCTACTGATATCCTAGCGTAAGTGGAAAAGTGGTACCTGCCTGCTGGCCCCGTGTGTCGAACGTGTCCACATCAGGGGCTGCCTACTGTGAGGTGATTCCCTGGGTGCCCTGGATTTTGTGGCCCAAAAGAGAAGGGGCCGTCGTGTGTCCATGGGTAAAATGGAGGGCACTGCGGAAGTGGCCGCTTAGGCTGGACCTCTCCTATTGGCTCGGTGTTTGTGACCCGTCCCCGTCAGAAGTTCCGGCCAGCCTTGTGGTGGCTGTCTCCATGGTGATTGGGAAAGAAGCCTTAGGCCCCACACTCAACCGTCACCTGGCCTACCTGGCCTCTTTAGCCTCATCTAGACCGCTGTGTGGATGAAAGAATGAATGTCGGCCAATGACCACATGTCCTCGTTGCCTTTGAAGGATTAGGCTCCTTGCCTGGGCAGAAGACAGCCAAGGTCAGCCTGAGCCTAGACACCTAGTGACCTGTGACACTGCAGGCAGTGACAGATGTTCATTTTCATGCTCATGTATCCGCAGGTGGCGGATTCAGAGTGGTCGGAGAAGAAGTGTAACTAGGGATGACACAGACACGAGGGCACGGGCCAAAGGTCAGGGAAAATAGCTGAGATCGTGGAGCTCTAGCGGAGCCAGTGTAGGGCCCAGGCCTCCCTCCTGTACGTGGCAAAGAGGTGATCCATATGCCGCCATGGGCAGACTCTGGACTGCTGGGGCCCTGGACGCCCGGATTGCGGCCTTGTCTTCGGAGAAGTGACACACATGCACTGTGCCAGCGGAGGCTGTGGCCCAGCAGAGGACAAAATCTTGAAAATGGGGGCTTCAGTTGACTTTGCCTGTGCTCTCCTTTGGCTGAGTGCCATCGTGTGTTTCCTAGCAGGAGAAGGCATTCGTGGAGAGAGGCGGATTCCGTGTGTGCAGGCAAAGTGTGTGCTGAGATGATGAGTGGCTAGAGACCAGGGTGGACTCTTCAGACCCAGGATAGACCCCTGGCAGGTATGTGTCAATGTTTTTGCCCATGGCACTCAGCCGGGTATTTGCATAGAATGTTCTCCGAGGAATTAGTAGTCTCCGGAGAGGCTGCTGCATGTCAGCAAGCTTCACCTGGCCAGGTCCGCCCGTGATGTAGCTCCCCAATCAATGGCTACTCTCTAGACCTTCCAGATAGACTAGCAGATCTTCTCTGCCCATGGGCAACCAGTAGAGCCAGAGGCCTTCCCCCTTTGCTCTTTCGACTCTAGGCCCTCTGTCAGGCACTCCAAGGTGTGAAGTGACAAGGGGGAGAAGGAAGAGATTTCAGAGAACGAACACATCCAGAGAGAGACAGAGAGAGGCAAGAGATGCTGAGTGGGGATGCCTTGCGTAGTGATATCCTCAGGAAAGTGGGAAAGAGGGACTTGGCCTGCTGTGCCAATGCCCTGAAGCAGTCCGCACCAGGGGCTCCCTTGTGCCTGCGTAGCCTTTCCCAGGGTGTGCTCAAATCCTGTGGCCACTAGGTGTAACAGGTCACACTGGAGGGCCCTGTGTCATCTGCCTGGCGGGCCGGATCTCTGCCATTGGCTCAAGTCTTGTCAGCAGGCCCATCACAAGCTCCGCCCACTCTTGCGGGGGGGACTGTCTCTATGGTGTATGCAAAGGAGTCTTAGCCCCGCCCACCTGGCCTTGACTTCACCTACCTGGCCCGCTGACCCTCACTCAGACCTCTGTGTTGCTCCAAATGAATGTCCGCCAGTGCCCGGGTGTCAGCATCTGGGATAAAGGATTCGGGACCTTGCCTGGGGCAGAAGGCAGCCTAGGTCAGCGGGTACCTGGAAGTCTACTGCCTTGTGACACTGCTGCCAGTGACAAATGGTGACTCCCACACTCACATATCGCCTGGTGGCAGAATGATAGTGATGGGCGGAGAAACATCGCTCCGGAGCACACGTTCCGTGGGGCACCAGCCAAAGCAAAGGCCAGGGCCGGTAGTGGACGTCGTGGAGCTGAATGGCGAGCCAGTGAAGGGCCCAAGGGTCCCTCCTGTATGTGGCGAACAGGTCATCCGTGTCCCCACGTCCATAAACCATGGGACTGCTGGGGCCCAGGCTGCCAGGATTTCGGCCTTGCCTTCGGAGCCCGGCCACATACGAGGCCTTGCAGCGGAGGCGGGGACGTGTAGACAGCCAAAATTTGGAAAAAGGCAGTGTTTCCTCGAGTTCCCTGGCATCGGCCTTTTTAGCGGCTTGCTTTTTTTCCTGGTAGGAGAGGGCCCTGACGGAGAAAGGCAGGATTACGTGTGCAGGAAAGGTGTGTGCTGAGAGGGTGACGACGTTGAGACCATGTTGGGATCTTTAGTCCCAGGAGAGGCCCCTGGCGGGGTGTGGGTCAGTGTTCTCTACCCATCCCACTTGGCGGGGGGAGGTTTTCACCATACAAAGCAGCAGCGGAATTATTCGTCGCCGGAGGGGTTGCATCTGCCCACAAGCTCCACCTGGCCAGGGTCCGTCCCTACTGTATTGTCCATGTCAGTCAACAGAAGCTAAGACCTTCCAGAGAGACTACCTGCTCTTCTCTACCCACGGGGAAGCAGTACAGCCAGAAGCCTCCCCCGTTCCATGTCTAGGCTCTCTCTCAGGCCCCTCATACTTGTGATGTGTCTCAGGGGTAGAAAAAGAGATTTCTTTAAAAGAACACATACAAAGAGGAGCCATAGATGCTGAGGAAGGGCGCCTTGCCTACTGATATCCTAGCGTAAGTGGAAAAGTGGTACCTGCCTGCTGGCCCGGTGTGTCGAACGTGTCCACATCAGGGGCTGCCTACTGTGAGGTGATTCCCTGGGTGCCCTGGATTTTGTGGCCCAAAAGAGAAGGGGCCGTCGTGTGTCCATGGGTAAAATGGAGGGCACTGCGGAAGTGGCCGCTTAGGCTGGACCTCTCGTATTGGCTCGGTGTTTGTGACCCGTCCCCGTCAGAAGTTCCGGCCAGCCTTGCGGTGGCTCTCTCCACGGTGATTGGGAAAGAAACCTTAGGCCCCACACTCAACCGTCACCTGGCCTACCTGGCCTCTTTAGCCTCATCTAGACCGCTGTGTGGATGAAAGAATGAATGTCGGCCAATGACCACATGTCCTCGTTGCCTTTGAAGGATTAGGCTCCTTGCCTGGGCAGAAGACAGCCAAGGTCAGCCTGAGCCTAGACACCTAGTGACCTGTGACACTGCAGGCAGTGACAGATGTTCATTTTCATGCTCATGTATCCGCAGGTGGCGGATTCAGAGTGGTCGGAGAAGAAGTGTAACTAGGGATGACACAGACACGAGGGCACGGGCCAAAGGTCAGGGAAAATAGCTGAGATCGTGGAGCTCTAGCGGAGCCAGTGTAGGGCCCAGGCCTCCCTCCTGTACGTGGCAAAGAGGTGATCCATATGCCGCCATGGGCAGACTCTGGACTGCTGGGGCCCTGGACGCCCGGATTGCGGCCTTGTCTTCGGAGAAGTGACACACATGCACTGTGCCAGTGGAGGCTGTGGCCCAGCAGAGGACAAAATCTTGAAAATGGGGGCTTCAGTTGACTTTGCCTGTGCTCTCCTTTGGCTGAGTGCCATCGTGTGTTTCCTAGCAGGAGAAGGCATTCGTGGAGAGAGGCGGATTCCGTGTGTGCAGGCAAAGTGTGTGCTGAGATGATGAGTGGCTGGAGACCAGGGTGGACTCTTCAGACCCAGGATAGACCCCTGGCAGGTATGTGTCAATGTTTTCTGCCCATGGCACTCAGCCGGGTATTTGCATAGAATGTTCTCCGAGGAATTAGTAGTCTCCGGAGAGGCTGCTGCATGTCAGCAAGCTTCACCTGGCCAGGTCCGCCCGTGATGTAGCTCCCCAATCAATGGCTACTCTCTAGACCTTCCAGATAGACTAGCAGATCTTCTCTGCCCATGGGCAACCAGTAGAGCCAGAGGCCTTCCCCCTTTGCTCATTCGTCTCTAGGCCCTCTGTCAGGCACTCCAAGGTGTGAAGTGACAAGGGGGAGAAGGAAGAGATTTCAGAGAACGAACACATCCAGAGAGAGACAGAGAGAGGCAAGAGATGCTGAGTGGGGATGCCTTGCGTAGTGATATCCTGAGGAAAGTGGGAAAGAGGTACCTGGCCTGCTGTGCCAATGCCCTGAAGCAGTCCGCACCAGGGGCTCCCTTGTGCCTGCGTAGCCTCTCCCAGGGTGTGCTCAAATCCTGCGGCCACTAGGTGTCATAGGTCACACTGGAGGGCCCTGTGTCATCTGCCTGGCGGGCCGGATCTCTGCCATTGGCTCAAGTCTTGTCAGCAGGCCCATCACAAGCTCCGCCCACTCTTGCGGGGGGGACTGTCTCTATGGTGATGGCAAAGGAGTCTTAGCCCCGCCCACCTGGCCTTGACTTCACCTACCTGGCCCGCTGACCCTCACTCAGACCTCTGTGTTGCTCCAAATGAATGTCCGCCAGTGCCCGGGTGTCAGCATCTGGGATAAAGGATTCGGGACCTTGCCTGGGGCAGAAGGCAGCCTAGGTCAGCGGGTACCTGGAAGTCTACTGCCTTGTGACACTGCTGCCAGTGACAAATGGTGACTCCCACACTCACATATCGCCTGGTGGCAGAATGATAGTGATGGGCGGAGAAACATCGCTCCGGAGCACACGTTCCGTGGGGCACCAGCCAAAGCAAAGGCCAGGGCCGGTAGTGGACGTCGTGGAGCTGAATGGCGAGCCAGTGAAGGGCCCAAGGGTCCCTCCTGTATGTGGCGAACAGGTCATCCGTGTCCCCACGTCCATAAACCATGGGACTGCTGGGGCCCAGGCTGCCAGGATTTCGGCCTTGCCTTCGGAGCCCGGCCACATACGCGGCCTTGCAGCGGAGGCGGGGACATGTAGACAGCCAAAATTTGGAAAAAGGCAGTGTTTCCTCGAGTTCCCTGGCATCGGCCTTTTTGAGCGGCTTGCTTTTTTTCCTGGTAGGAGAGGGCCCTGACGGAGAAAGGCAGGATTACGTGTGCAGGAAAGGTGTGTGCTGAGAGGGTGACGACGTTGAGACCATGTTGGGATCTTTAGTCCCAGGAGAGGCCCCTGGCGGGTGTGGGTCAGTGTTCTCTACCCATCCCACTTGGCGGGGGGAGGTTTTCACCATACAAAGCAGCAGCGGAATTATTCGTCGCCGGAGGGGTTGCATCTGCCCACAAGCTCCACCTGGCCAGGGTCCGCCCTTGCTGTATTGTCCATGTCAGTCAACAGAAGCTAAGACCTTCCAGAGAGACTACCTGCTCTTCTCTACCCACGGGGAAGCAGTACAGCCAGAAGACTCCCCCATTCCATCTCTAGGCTCTCTCTCAGGCCCCTCATACTTGTGATGTGTCTCAGGGGTAGAAGGAAGAGATTTCTCCAAATGAACACATACACAGAGGGGCCATAGATGCTGAGGAAGGGCGCCTTGCCTACTGATATCCTAGCGTAAGTGGAAAAGTGGTACCTGCCTGCTGGCCCCGTGTGTCGAACGTGTCCACATCAGGGGCTGCCTACGGTGAGGTGATTCCCTGGGTGCCCTGGATTTTGTGGCCCAAAAGAGAAGGGGCCGTCGTGTGTCCATGGGTAAAATGGAGGGCACTGCGGAAGTGGCCGCTTAGGCTGGACCTCTCCTATTGGCTCGGTGTTTGTGACCCGTCCCCGTCAGAAGTTCCGGCCAGCCTTGCGGTGGCTCTCTCCACGGTGATTGGGAAAGAAGCCTTAGGCCCCGCACTCAGCCGTCACCTGGCCTACCTGGCCTCTTTAGCCTCATCTAGACCGCTGTGTGGATGAAAGAATGAATGTCGGCCAATGACCACATGTCCTCGTTGCCTTTGAAGGATTAGGCTCCTTGCCTGGGCAGAAGACAGCCAAGGTCAGCCTGAGCCTAGACACCTAGTGACCTGTGACACTGCAGGCAGTGACAGATGTTCATTTTCATGCTCATGTATCCGCAGGTGGCGGATTCAGAGTGGTCGGAGAAGAAGTGTAACTAGGGATGACACAGACACGAGGGCACGGGCCAAAGGTCAGGGAAAATAGCTGAGATCGTGGAGCTCTAGCGGAGCCAGTGTAGGGCCCAGGCCTCCCTCCTGTACGTGGCAAAGAGGTGATCCATATGCCGCCATGGGCAGACTCTGGACTGCTGGGGCCCTGGACGCCCGGATTGCGGCCTTGTCTTCGGAGAAGTGACACACATGCACTGTGCCAGTGGAGGCTGTGGCCCAGCAGAGGACAAAATCTTGAAAATGGGGGCTTCAGTTGACTTTGCCTGTGCTCTCCTTTGGCTGAGTGCCATCGTGTGTTTCCTAGCAGGAGAAGGCATTCGTGGAGAGAGGCGGATTCCGTGTGTGCAGGCAAAGTGTGTGCTGAGATGATGAGTGGCTGGAGACCAGGGTGGACTCTTCAGACCCAGGATAGACCCCTGGCAGGTATGTGTCAATGTTTCTGCCCATGGCACTCAGCCGGGTATTTGCATAGAATGTTCTCCGAGGAATTAGTAGTCTCCGGAGAGGCTGCTGCATGTCAGCAAGCTTCACCTGGCCAGGTCCGCCCGTGATGTAGCTCCCCAATCAATGGCTACTCTCTAGACCTTCCAGATAGACTAGCAGATCTTCTCTGCCCATGGGCAACCAGTAGAGCCAGAGGCCTTCCCCCTTTGCTCATTCGTCTCTAGGCCCTCTGTCAGGCACTCCAAGGTGTGAAGTGACAAGGGGGAGAAGGAAGAGATTTCAGAGAACGAACACATCCAGAGAGAGACAGAGAGAGGCAAGAGATGCTGAGTGGGGATGCCTTGCGTAGTGATATCCTGAGGAAAGTGGGAAAGAGGTACCTGGCCTGCTGTGCCAATGCCCTGAAGCAGTCCGCACCAGGGGCTCCCTTGTGCCTGCGTAGCCTCTCCCAGGGTGTGCTCAAATCCTGCGGCCACTAGGTGTCATAGGTCACACTGGAGGGCCCTGTGTCATCTGCCTGGCGGGCCGGATCTCTGCCATTGGCTCAAGTCTTGTCAGCAGGCCCATCACAAGCTCCGCCCACTCTTGCGGGGGGGACTGTCTCTATGGTGATGGCAAAGGAGTCTTAGCCCCGCCCACCTGGCCTTGACTTCACCTACCTGGCCCGCTGACCCTCACTCAGACCTCTGTGTTGCTCCAAATGAATGTCCGCCAGTGCCCGGGTGTCAGCATCTGGGATAAAGGATTCGGGACCTTGCCTGGGGCAGAAGGCAGCCTAGGTCAGCGGGTACCTGGAAGTCTACTGCCTTGTGACACTGCTGCCAGTGACAAATGGTGACTCCCACACTCACATATCGCCTGGTGGCAGAATGATAGTGATGGGCGGAGAAACATCGCTCCGGAGCACACGTTCCGTGGGGCACCAGCCAAAGCAAAGGCCAGGGCCGGTAGTGGACGTCGTGGAGCTGAATGGCGAGCCAGTGAAGGGCCCAAGGGTCCCTCCTGTATGTGGCGAACAGGTCATCCGTGTCCCCACGTCCATAAACCATGGGACTGCTGGGGCCCAGGCTGCCAGGATTTCGGCCTTGCCTTCGGAGCCCGGCCACATACGAGGCCTTGCAGCGGAGGCGGGGACGTGTAGACAGCCAAAATTTGGAAAAAGGCAGTGTTTCCTCGAGTTCCCTGGCATCGGCCTTTTTAGCGGCTTGCTTTTTTTCCTGGTAGGAGAGGGCCCTGACGGAGAAAGGCAGGATTACGTGTGCAGGAAAGGTGTGTGCTGAGAGGGTGACGACGTTGAGACCATGTTGGGATCTTTAGTCCCAGGAGAGGCCCCTGGCGGGTGTGGGTCAGTGTTCTCTACCCATCCCACTTGGCGGGGGGAGGTTTTCACCATACAAAGCAGCAGCGGAATTATTCGTCGCCGGAGGGGTTGCATCTGCCCACAAGCTCCACCTGGCCAGGGTCCGCCCTTGCTGTATTGTCCATGTCAGTCAACAGAAGCTAAGACCTTCCAGAGAGACTACCTGCTCTTCTCTACCCACGGGGAAGCAGTACAGCCAGAAGCCTCCCCCATTCCATCTCTAGGCTCTCTCTCAGGCCCCTCATACTTGTGATGTGTCTCAGGGGTAGAAGGAAGAGATTTCTCCGAATGAACACATACACAGAGGGGCCATAGATGCTGAGGAAGGGCGCCTTGCCTACTGATATCCTAGCGTAAGTGGAAAAGTGGTACCTGCCTGCTGGCCCCGTGTGTCGAACGTGTCCACATCAGGGGCTGCCTACGGTGAGGTGATTCCCTGGGTGCCCTGGATTTTGTGGCCCAAAAGAGAAGGGGCCGTCGTGTGTCCATGGGTAAAATGGAGGGCACTGCGGAAGTGGCCGCTTAGGCTGGACCTCTCGTATTGGCTCGGTGTTTGTGACCCGTCCCCGTCAGAAGTTCCGGCCAGCCTTGCGGTGGCTGTCTCCATGGTGATTGGGAAAGAAGCCTTAGGCCCCGCACTCAGCCGTCACCTGGCCTACCTGGCCTCTTTAGCCTCATCTAGACCGCTGTGTGGATGAAAGAATGAATGTCGGCCAATGACCACATGTCCTCGTTGCCTTTGAAGGATTAGGCTCCTTGCCTGGGCAGAAGACAGCCAAGGTCAGCCTGAGCCTAGACACCTAGTGACCTGTGACACTGCAGGCAGTGACAGATGTTCATTTTCATGCTCATGTATCCGCAGGTGGCGGATTCAGAGTGGTCGGAGAAGAAATGTAACTAGGGATGACACAGACACGATGGCACGGGCCAAAGGTCAGGGAAAATAGCTGAGATCGTGGAGCTCTAGCGGAGCCAGTGTAGGGCCCAGGCCTCCCTCCTGTACGTGGCAAAGAGGTGATCCATATGCCGCCATGGGCAGACTCTGGACTGCTGGGGCCCTGGACGCCCGGATTGCGGCCTTGTCTTCGGAGAAGTGACACACATGCACTGTGCCAGCGGAGGCTGTGGCCCAGCAGAGGACAAAATCTTGAAAATGGGGGCTTCAGTTGACTTTGCCTGTGCTCTCCTTTGGCTGAGTGCCATCGTGTGTTTCCTAGCAGGAGAAGGCATTCGTGGAGAGAGGCGGATTCCGTGTGTGCAGGCAAAGTGTGTGCTGAGATGATGAGTGGCTGGAGACCAGGGTGGACTCTTCAGACCCAGGATAGACCCCTGGCAGGTATGTGTCAATGTTTTCTGCCCATGGCACTCAGCCGGGTATTTGCATAGAATGTTCTCCGAGGAATTAGTAGTCTCCGGAGAGGCTGCTGCATGTCAGCAAGCTTCACCTGGCCAGGTCCGCCCGTGATGTAGCTCCCCAATCAATGGCTACTCTCTAGACCTTCCAGATAGACTAGCAGATCTTCTCTGCCCATGGGCAACCAGTAGAGCCAGAGGCCTTCCCCCTTTGCTCTTTCGTCTCTAGGCCCTCTGTCAGGCACTCCAAGGTGTGAAGTGACAAGGGGGAGAAGGAAGAGATTTCAGAGAACGAACACATCCAGAGAGAGACAGAGAGAGGCAAGAGATGCTGAGTGGGGATGCCTTGCGTAGTGATATCCTGAGGAAAGTGGGAAAGAGGGACCTGGCCTGCTGTGCCAATGCCCTGAAGCAGTCCGCACCAGGGGCTCCCTTGTGCCTGCGTAGCCTCTCCCAGGGTGTGCTCAAATCCTGCGGCCACTAGGTGTCATAGGTCACACTGGAGGGCCCTGTGTCATCTGCCTGGCGGGCCGGATCTCTGCCATTGGCTCAAGTCTTGTCAGCAGGCCCATCACAAGCTCCGCCCACTCTTGCGGGGGGGGACTGTCTCTATGGTGATGGCAAAGGAGTCTTAGCCCCGCCCACCTGGCCTTGACTTCACCTACCTGGCCCGCTGACCCTCACTCAGACCTCTGTGTTGCTCCAAATGAATGTCCGCCAGTGCCCGGGTGTCAGCATCTGGGATAAAGGATTCGGGACCTTGCCTGGGGCAGAAGGCAGCCTAGGTCAGCGGGTACCTGGAAGTCTACTGCCTTGTGACACTGCTGCCAGTGACAAATGGTGACTCCCACACTCACATATCGCCTGGTGGCAGAATGATAGTGATGGGCGGAGAAACATCGCTCCGGAGCACACGTTCCGTGGGGCACCAGCCAAAGCAAAGGCCAGGGCCGGTAGTGGACGTCGTGGAGCTGAATGGCGAGCCAGTGAAGGGCCCAAGGGTCCCTCCTGTATGTGGCGAACAGGTCATCCGTGTCCCCACGTCCATAAACCATGGGACTGCTGGGGCCCAGGCTGCCAGGATTTCGGCCTTGCCTTCGGAGCCCGGCCACATACGCGGCCTTGCAGCGGAGGCGGGGACGTGTAGACAGCCAAAATTTGGAAAAAGGCAGTGTTTCCTCGAGTTCCGTGGCATCGGCCTTTTTAGCGGCTTGCTTTTTTTCCTGGTAGGAGAGGGCCCTGACGGAGAAAGGCAGGATTACGTGTGCAGGAAAGGTGTGTGCTGAGAGGGTGACGACGTTGAGACCATGTTGGGATCTTTAGTCCCAGGAGAGGCCCCTGGCGGGTGTGGGTCAGTGTTCTCTACCCATCCCACTTGGCGGGGGGAGGTTTTCACCATACAAAGCAGCAGCGGAATTATTCGTCGCCGGAGGGGTTGCATCTGCCCACAAGCTCCACCTGGCCAGGGTCCGCCCTTGCTGTATTGTCCATGTCAGTCAACAGAAGCTAAGACCTTCCAGAGAGACTACCTGCTCTTCTCTACCCACGGGGAAGCAGTACAGCCAGAAGCCTCCCCCATTCCATCTCTAGGCTCTCTCTCAGGCCCCTCATACTTGTGATGTGTCTCAGGGGTAGAAGGAAGAGATTTCTCCGAATGAACACATACACAGAGGGGCCATAGATGCTAAGGAAGGGCGCCTTGACTACTGATATCCTAGCGTAAGTGGAAAAGTGGTACCTGCCTGCTGGCCCCGTGTGTCGAACGTGTCCACATCAGGGGCTGCCTACGGTGAGGTGATTCCCTGGGTGCCCTGGATTTTGTGGCCCAAAAGAGAAGGGGCCGTCGTGTGTCCATGGGTAAAATGGAGGGCACTGCGGAAGTGGCCGCTTAGGCTGGACCTCTCGTATTGGCTCGGTGTTTGTGACCCGTCCCCGTCAGAAGTTCCGGCCAGCCTTGCGGTGGCTCTCTCCACGGTGATTGGGAAAGAAGCCTTAGGCCCCGCACTCAGCCGTCACCTGGCCTACCTGGCCTCTTTAGCCTCATCTAGACCGCTGTGTGGATGAAAGAATGAATGTCGGCCAATGACCACATGTCCTCGTTGCCTTTGAAGGATTAGGCTCCTTGCCTGGGCAGAAGACAGCCAAGGTCAGCCTGAGCCTAGACACCTAGTGACCTGTGACACTGCAGGCAGTGACAGATGTTCATTTTCATGCTCATGTATCCGCAGGTGGTGGATTCAGAGTGGTCGGAGAAGAAGTGTAACTAGGGATGACACAGACACGAGGGCACGGGCCAAAGGTCAGGGAAAATAGCTGAGATCGTGGAGCTCTAGTGGAGCCAGTGTAGGGCCCAGGCCTCCCTCCTGTACGTGGCAAAGAGGTGATCCATATGCCGCCATGGGCAGACTCTGGACTGCTGGGGCCCTGGACGCCCGGATTGCGGCCTTGTCTTCGGAGAAGTGACACACATGCACTGTGCCAGTGGAGGCTGTGGCCCAGCAGAGGACAAAATCTTGAAAATGGGGGCTTCAGTTGACTTTGCCTGTGCTCTCCTTTGGCTGAGTGCCATCGTGTGTTTCCTAGCAGGAGAAGGCATTCGTGGAGAGAGGCGGATTCCGTGTGTGCAGGCAAAGTGTGTGCTGAGATGATGAGTGGCTGGAGACCAGGGTGGACTCTTCAGACCCAGGATAGACCCCTGGCAGGTATGTGTCAATGTTTTCTGCCCATGGCACTCAGCCGGGTATTTGCATAGAATGTTCTCCGAGGAATTAGTAGTCTCCGGAGAGGCTGCTGCATGTCAGCAAGCTTCACCTGGCCAGGTCCGCCCGTGATGTAGCTCCCCAATCAATGGCTACTCTCTAGACCTTCCAGATAGACTAGCAGATCTTCTCTGCCCATGGGCAACCAGTAGAGCCAGAGGCCTTCCCCCTTTGCTCTTTCGTCTCTAGGCCCTCTGTCAGGCACTCCAAGGTGTGAAGTGACAAGGGGGAGAAGGAAGAGATTTCAGAGAACGAACACATCCAGAGAGAGACAGAGAGAGGCAAGAGATGCTGAGTGGGGATGCCTTGCGTAGTGATATCCTGAGGAAAGTGGGAAAGAGGGACCTGGCCTGCTGTGCCAATGCCCTGAAGCAGTCCGCACCAGGGGCTCCCTTGTGCCTGCGTAGCCTCTCCCAGGGTGTGCTCAAATCCTGCGGCCACTAGGTGTCATAGGTCACACTGGAGGGCCCTGTGTCATCTGCCTGGCGGGCCGGATCTCTGCCATTGGCTCAAGTCTTGTCAGCAGGCCCATCACAAGCTCCGCCCACTCTTGCGGGGGGGGACTGTCTCTATGGTGATGGCAAAGGAGTCTTAGCCCCGCCCACCTGGCCTTGACTTCACCTACCTGGCCCGCTGACCCTCACTCAGACCTCTGTGTTGCTCCAAATGAATGTCCGCCAGTGCCCGGGTGTCAGCATCTGGGATAAAGGATTCGGGACCTTGCCTGGGGCAGAAGGCAGCCTAGGTCAGCGGGTACCTGGAAGTCTACTGCCTTGTGACACTGCTGCCAGTGACAAATGGTGACTCCCACACTCACATATCGCCTGGTGGCAGAATGATAGTGATGGGCGGAGAAACATCGCTCCGGAGCACACGTTCCGTGGGGCACCAGCCAAAGCAAAGGCCAGGGCCGGTAGTGGACGTCGTGGAGCTGAATGGCGAGCCAGTGAAGGGCCCAAGGGTCCCTCCTGTATGTGGCGAACAGGTCATCCGTGTCCCCACGTCCATAAACCATGGGACTGCTGGGGCCCAGGCTGCCAGGATTTCGGCCTTGCCTTCGGAGCCCGGCCACATACGCGGCCTTGCAGCGGAGGCGGGGACGTGTAGACAGCCAAAATTTGGAAAAAGGCAGTGTTTCCTCGAGTTCCCTGGCATCGGCCTTTTTAGCGGCTTGCTTTTTTTCCTGGTAGGAGAGGGCCCTGACGGAGAAAGGCAGGATTACGTGTGCAGGAAAGGTGTGTGCTGAGAGGGTGACGACGTTGAGACCATGTTGGGATCTTTAGTCCCAGGAGAGGCCCCTGGCGGGTGTGGGTCAGTGTTCTCTACCCATCCCACTTGGCGGGGGGAGGTTTTCACCATACAAAGCAGCAGCGGAATTATTCGTCGCCGGAGGGGTTGCATCTGCCCACAAGCTCCACCTGGCCAGGGTCCGCCCTTGCTGTATTGTCCATGTCAGTCAACAGAAGCTAAGACCTTCCAGAGAGACTACCTGCTCTTCTCTACCCACGGGGAAGCAGTACAGCCAGAAGCCTCCCCCATTCCATCTCTAGGCTCTCTCTCAGGCCCCTCATACTTGTGATGTGTCTCAGGGGTAGAAGGAAGAGATTTCTCCGAATGAACACATACACAGAGGGGCCATAGATGCTAAGGAAGGGCGCCTTGCCTACTGATATCCTAGCGTAAGTGGAAAAGTGGTACCTGCCTGCTGGCCCCGTGTGTCGAACGTGTCCACATCAGGGGCTGCCTACGGTGAGGTGATTCCCTGGGTGCCCTGGATTTTGTGGCCCAAAAGAGAAGGGGCCGTCGTGTGTCCATGGGTAAAATGGAGGGCACTGCGGAAGTGGCCGCTTAGGCTGGACCTCTCGTATTGGCTCGGTGTTTGTGACCCGTCCCCGTCAGAAGTTCCGGCCAGCCTTGCGGTGGCTCTCTCCACGGTGATTGGGAAAGAAGCCTTAGGCCCCGCACTCAGCCGTCACCTGGCCTACCTGGCCTCTTTAGCCTCATCTAGACCGCTGTGTGGATGAAAGAATGAATGTCGGCCAATGACCACATGTCCTCGTTGCCTTTGAAGGATTAGGCTCCTTGCCTGGGCAGAAGACAGCCAAGGTCAGCCTGAGCCTAGACACCTAGTGACCTGTGACACTGCAGGCAGTGACAGATGTTCATTTTCATGCTCATGTATCCGCAGGTGGTGGATTCAGAGTGGTCGGAGAAGAAGTGTAACTAGGGATGACACAGACACGAGGGCACGGGCCAAAGGTCAGGGAAAATAGCTGAGATCGTGGAGCTCTAGTGGAGCCAGTGTAGGGCCCAGGCCTCCCTCCTGTACGTGGCAAAGAGGTGATCCATATGCCGCCATGGGCAGACTCTGGACTGCTGGGGCCCTGGACGCCCGGATTGCGGCCTTGTCTTCGGAGAAGTGACACACATGCACTGTGCCAGTGGAGGCTGTGGCCCAGCAGAGGACAAAATCTTGAAAATGGGGGCTTCAGTTGACTTTGCCTGTGCTCTCCTTTGGCTGAGTGCCATCGTGTGTTTCCTAGCAGGAGAAGGCATTCGTGGAGAGAGGCGGATTCCGTGTGTGCAGGCAAAGTGTGTGCTGAGATGATGAGTGGCTGGAGACCAGGGTGGACTCTTCAGACCCAGGATAGACCCCTGGCAGGTATGTGTCAATGTTTTCTGCCCATGGCACTCAGCCGGGTATTTGCATAGAATGTTCTCCGAGGAATTAGTAGTCTCCGGAGAGGCTGCTGCATGTCAGCAAGCTTCACCTGGCCAGGTCCGCCCGTGATGTAGCTCCCCAATCAATGGCTACTCTCTAGACCTTCCAGATAGACTAGCAGATCTTCTCTGCCCATGGGCAACCAGTAGAGCCAGAGGCCTTCCCCCTTTGCTCATTCGTCTCTAGGCCCTCTGTCAGGCACTCCAAGGTGTGAAGTGACAAGGGGGAGAAGGAAGAGATTTCAGAGAACGAACACATCCAGAGAGAGACAGAGAGAGGCAAGAGATGCTGAGTGGGGATGCCTTGCGTAGTGATATCCTGAGGAAAGTGGGAAAGAGGTACCTGGCCTGCTGTGCCAATGCCCTGAAGCAGTCCGCACCAGGGGCTCCCTTGTGCCTGCGTAGCCTCTCCCAGGGTGTGCTCAAATCCTGCGGCCACTAGGTGTCATAGGTCACACTGGAGGGCCCTGTGTCATCTGCCTGGCGGGCCGGATCTCTGCCATTGGCTCAAGTCTTGTCAGCAGGCCCATCACAAGCTCCGCCCACTCTTGCGGGGGGGACTGTCTCTATGGTGATGGCAAAGGAGTCTTAGCCCCGCCCACCTGGCCTTGACTTCACCTACCTGGCCCGCTGACCCTCACTCAGACCTCTGTGTTGCTCCAAATGAATGTCCGCCAGTGCCCGGGTGTCAGCATCTGGGATAAAGGATTCGGGACCTTGCCTGGGGCAGAAGGCAGCCTAGGTCAGCGGGTACCTGGAAGTCTACTGCCTTGTGACACTGCTGCCAGTGACAAATGGTGACTCCCACACTCACATATCGCCTGGTGGCAGAATGATAGTGATGGGCGGAGAAACATCGCTCCGGAGCACACGTTCCGTGGGGCACCAGCCAAAGCAAAGGCCAGGGCCGGTAGTGGACGTCGTGGAGCTGAATGGCGAGCCAGTGAAGGGCCCAAGGGTCCCTCCTGTATGTGGCGAACAGGTCATCCGTGTCCCCACGTCCATAAACCATGGGACTGCTGGGGCCCAGGCTGCCAGGATTTCGGCCTTGCCTTCGGAGCCCGGCCACATACGAGGCCTTGCAGCGGAGGCGGGGACGTGTAGACAGCCAAAATTTGGAAAAAGGCAGTGTTTCCTCGAGTTCCCTGGCATCGGCCTTTTTAGCGGCTTGCTTTTTTTCCTGGTAGGAGAGGGCCCTGACGGAGAAAGGCAGGATTACGTGTGCAGGAAAGGTGTGTGCTGAGAGGGTGACGACGTTGAGACCATGTTGGGATCTTTAGTCCCAGGAGAGGCCCCTGGCGGGTGTGGGTCAGTGTTCTCTACCCATCCCACTTGGCGGGGGGAGGTTTTCACCATACAAAGCAGCAGCGGAATTATTCGTCGCCGGAGGGGTTGCATCTGCCCACAAGCTCCACCTGGCCAGGGTCCGCCCTTGCTGTATTGTCCATGTCAGTCAACAGAAGCTAAGACCTTCCAGAGAGACTACCTGCTCTTCTCTACCCACGGGGAAGCAGTACAGCCAGAAGCCTCCCCCATTCCATCTCTAGGCTCTCTCTCAGGCCCCTCATACTTGTGATGTGTCTCAGGGGTAGAAGGAAGAGATTTCTCCGAATGAACACATACACAGAGGGGCCATAGATGCTGAGGAAGGGCGCCTTGCCTACTGATATCCTAGCGTAAGTGGAAAAGTGGTACCTGCCTGCTGGCCCCGTGTGTCGAACGTGTCCACATCAGGGGCTGCCTACGGTGAGGTGATTCCCTGGGTGCCCTGGATTTTGTGGCCCAAAAGAGAAGGGGCCGTCGTGTGTCCATGGGTAAAATGGAGGGCACTGCGGAAGTGGCCGCTTAGGCTGGACCTCTCGTATTGGCTCGGTGTTTGTGACCCGTCCCCGTCAGAAGTTCCGGCCAGCCTTGCGGTGGCTGTCTCCACGGTGATTGGGAAAGAAGCCTTAGGCCCCGCACTCAGCCGTCACCTGGCCTACCTGGCCTCTTTAGCCTCATCTAGACCGCTGTGTGGATGAAAGAATGAATGTCGGCCAATGACCACATGTCCTCGTTGCCTTTGAAGGATTAGGCTCCTTGCCTGGGCAGAAGACAGCCAAGGTCAGCCTGAGCCTAGACACCTAGTGACCTGTGACACTGCAGGCAGTGACAGATGTTCATTTTCATGCTCATGTATCCGCAGGTGGCGGATTCAGAGTGGTCGGAGAAGAAGTGTAACTAGGGATGACACAGACACGAGGGCACGGGCCAAAGGTCAGGGAAAATAGCTGAGATCGTGGAGCTCTAGCGGAGCCAGTGTAGGGCCCAGGCCTCCCTCCTGTACGTGGCAAAGAGGTGATCCATATGCCGCCATGCACAGACTCTGGACTGCTGGGGCCCTGGACGCCCGGATTGCGGCCTTGTCTTCGGAGAAGTGACACACATGCACTGTGCCAGCGGAGGCTGTGGCGCAGCAGAGGGCAAAATCTTGAAAATGGGGGCTTCAGTTGACTTTGCCTGTGCTCTCCTTTGGCTGAGTGCCATCGTGTGTTTCCTAGCAGGAGAAGGCATTCGTGGAGAGAGGCGGATTCCGTGTGTGCAGGCAAAGTGTGTGCTGAGATGATGAGTGGCTGGAGACCAGGGTGCACTCTTCAGACCCAGGATAGACCCCTGGCAGGTATGTGTCAATGTTTCTGCCCATGGCACTCAGCCGGGTATTTGCATAGAATGTTCTCCACGGAATTAGTAGTCTCCGGAGAGGCTGCTGCATGTCAGCAAGCTTCACCTGGCCAGGTCCGCCCGTGATGTAGCTCCCCAATCAATGGCTACTCTCTAGACCTTCCAGATAGACTAGCAGATCTTCTCTGCCCATGGGCAACCAGTAGAGCCAGAGGCCTTCCCCCTTTGCTCTTTCGTCTCTAGGCCCTCTGTCAGGCACTCCAAGGTGTGAAGTGACAAGGGGGAGGAGGAAGAGATTTCAGAGAACGAACACATCCAGAGAGAGACAGAGAGAGGCAAGAGATGCTGAGTGGGGATGCCTTGCGTAGTGATATCCTGAGGAAAGTGGGAAAGAGGTACCTGGCCTGCTGTGCCAATGCCCTGAAGCAGTCCGCACCAGGGGCTCCCTTGTGCCTGCGTAGCCTCTCCCAGGGTGTGCTCAAATCCTGTGGCCACTAGGTGTCATAGGTCACACTGGAGGGCCCTGTGTCATCTGCCTGGCGGGCCGGATCTCTGCCATTGGCTCAAGTCTTGTCAGCAGGCCCATCACAAGCTCCGCCCACTCTTGCGGGGGGGACTGTCTCTATGGTGATGGCAAAGGAGTCTTAGCCCCGCCCACCTGGCCTTGACTTCACCTACCTGGCCCGCTGACCCTCACTCAGACCTCTGTGTTGCTCCAAATGAATGTCCGCCAGTGCCCGGGTGTCAGCATCTGGGATAAAGGATTCGGGACCTTGCCTGGGGCAGAAGGCAGCCTAGGTCAGCGGGTACCTGGAAGTCTACTGCCTTGTGACACTGCTGCCAGTGACAAATGGTGACTCCCACACTCACATATCGCCTGGTGGCAGAATGATAGTGATGGGCGGAGAAACATCGCTCCGGAGCACACGTTCCGTGGGGCACCAGCCAAAGCAAAGGCCAGGGCCGGTAGTGGACGTCGTGGAGCTGAATGGCGAGCCAGTGAAGGGCCCAAGGGTCCCTCCTGTATGTGGCGAACAGGTCATCCGTGTCCCCACGTCCATAAACCATGGGACTGCTGGGGCCCAGGCTGCCAGGATTTCGGCCTTGCCTTCGGAGCCCGGCCACATACGCGGCCTTGCAGCGGAGGTGGGGACATGTAGACAGCCAAAATTTGGAAAAAGGCAGTGTTTCCTCGAGTTCCCTGGCATCGGCCTTTTAGAGCGGCTTGCTTTTTTTCCTGGTAGGATAGGGCCCTGACGGAGAAAGGCAGGATTACGTGTGCAGGAAAGGTGTGTGCTGAGAGGGTGACGACGTTGAGACCATGTTGGGATCTTTAGTCCCAGGAGAGGCCCCTGGCGGGTGTGGGTCAGTGTTCTCTACCCATCCCCCTTGGCGGGGGGAGGTTTTCACCATACAAAGCAGCAGCAGAATTATTCGTCGCCGGAGGGGTTGCATCTGCCCACAAGCTCCACCTGGCCAGGGTCCACCCCTACTGTATTGTCCATGTCAGTCAACAGAAGCTAAGACCTTCCAGAGAGACTACCTGCTCTTCTCTACCCACGGGGAAGCAGTACAGCCAGAAGCCTCCCCCGTTCCATGTCTAGGCTC
Source organism: Loxodonta africana (assembly GCF_030014295.1). Lineage (NCBI taxonomy): Eukaryota > Metazoa > Chordata > Mammalia > Proboscidea > Elephantidae > Loxodonta > Loxodonta africana. The sequence continues at coordinate 229,893 of NW_026975019.1, forward strand.
TCTCTCAGGCCCCTCATACTTGTGATGTGTCTCAGGGGTAGAAGGAAGAGATTTCTCCGAATGAACACATACACAGAGGGGCCATAGATGCTGAGGAAGGGCGCCTTGCCTACTGATATCCTAGCGTAAGTGGAAAAGTGGTACCTGCCTGCTGGCCCCGTGTGTCGAACGTGTCCACATCAGGGGCTGCCTACTGTGAGGTGATTCCCTGGGTGCCCTGGATTTTGTGGCCCAAAAGAGAAGGGGCCGTCGTGTGTCCATGGGTAAAATGGAGGGCACTGCGGAAGTGGCCGCTTAGGCTGGACCTCTCGTATTGGCTCGGTGTTTGTGACCCGTCCCCGTCAGAAGTTCCGGCCAGCCTTGCGGTGGCTGTCTCCATGGTGATTGGGAAAGAAGCCTTAGGCCCCGCACTCAGCCGTCACCTGGCCTACCTGGCCTCTTTAGCCTCATCTAGACCGCTGTGTGGATGAAAGAATGAATGTCGGCCAATGACCACATGTCCTCGTTGCCTTTGAAGGATTAGGCTCCTTGCCTGGGCAGAAGACAGCCAAGGTCAGCCTGAGCCTAGACACCTAGTGACCTGTGACACTGCAGGCAGTGACAGATGTTCATTTTCATGCTCATGTATCCGCAGGTGGCGGATTCAGAGTGGTCGGAGAAGAAGTGTAACTAGGGATGACACAGACACGAGGGCACGGGCCAAAGGTCAGGGAAAATAGCTGAGATCGTGGAGCTCTAGCGGAGCCAGTCTAGGGCCCAGGCCTCCCTCCTGTACGTGGCAAAGAGGTGATCCATATGCCGCCATGCACAGACTCTGGACTGCTGGGGCCCTGGACGCCCGGATTGCGGCCTTGTCTTCGGAGAAGTGACACACATGCACTGTGCCAGCGGAGGCTGTGGCCCAGCAGAGGACAAAATCTTGAAAATGGGGGCTTCAGTTGACTTTGCCTGTGCTCTCCTTTGGCTGAGTGCCATCGTGTGTTTCCTAGCAGGAGAAGGCATTCGTGGAGAGAGGCGGATTCCGTGTGTGCAGGCAAAGTGTGTGCTGAGAAGATGAGTGGCTGGAGACCAGGGTGGACTCTTCAGACCCAGGATAGACCCCTGGCAGGTATGTGTCAATGTTTTCTGCCCATGGCACTCAGCCGGGTATTTGCATAGAATGTTCTCCGAGGAATTAGTAGTCTCCGGAGAGGCTGCTGCATGTCAGCAAGCTTCACCTGGCCAGGTCCGCCCGTGATGTAGCTCCCCAATCAATGGCTACTCTCTAGACCTTCCAGATAGACTAGCAGATCTTCTCTGCCCATGGGCAACCAGTAGAGCCAGAGGCCTTCCCCCTTTGCTCTTTCGTCTCTAGGCCCTCTGTCAGGCACTCCAAGGTGTGAAGTGACAAGGGGGAGGAGGAAGAGATTTCAGAGAACGAACACATCCAGAGAGAGACTGAGAGAGGCAAGAGATGCTGAGTGGGGATGCCTTGCGTAGTGATATCCTGAGGAAAGTGGGAAAGAGGTACCTGGCCTGCTGTGCCAATGCCCTGAAGCAGTCCGCACCAGGGGCTCTCTTGTGCCTGCGTAGCCTTTCCCAGGGTGTGCTCAAATCCTGTGGCCACTAGGTGTCATAGGTCACACTGGAGGGCCCTGTGTCATCTGCCTGGCGGGCCGGATCTCTGCCATTGGCTCAAGTCTTGTCAGCAGGCCCATCACAAGCTCCGCCCACTCTTGCGGGGGGGACTGTCTCTATGGTGATGGCATAGGAGTCTTAGCCCCGCCCACCTGGCCTTGACTTCACCTACCTGGCCCGCTGACCCTCACTCAGACCTCTGTGTTGCTCCAAATGAACGTCCGCCAGTGCCCGGGTGTCAGCATCTGGGATAAAGGATTCGGGACCTTGCCTGGGGCAGAAGGCAGCCTAGGTCAGCGTGTACCTGGAAGTCTACTGCCTTGTGACACTGCTGCCAGTGACAAATGGTGACTCCCACACTCACATATCGCCTGGTGGCAGAATGATAGTGATGGGCGGAGAAACATCGCTCCGGAGCACACGTTCCGTGGGGCACCAGCCAAAGCAAAGGCCAGGGCCGGTAGTGGACGTCGTGGAGCTGAATGGCGAGCCAGTGAAGGGCCCAAGGGTCCCTCCTGTATGTGGCGAACAGGTCATCCGTGTCCCCACGTCCGTAAACCATGGGACTGCTGGGGCCCAGGCTGCCAGGATTTCGGCCTTGCCTTCGGAGCCCGGCCACATACGCGGCCTTGCAGCGGAGGTGGGGACATGTAGACAGCCAAAATTTGGAAAAAGGCAGTGTTTCCTCGAGTTCCCTGGCATCGGCCTTTTAGAGCGGCTTGCTTTTTTTCCTGGTAGGATAGGGCCCTGACGGAGAAAGGCAGGATTACGTGTGCAGGAAAGGTGTGTGCTGAGAGGGTGACGACGTTGAGACCATGTTGGGATCTTTAGTCCCAGGAGAGGCCCCTGGCGGGTGTGGGTCAGTGTTCTCTACCCATCCCCCTTGGCGGGGGGAGGTTTTCACCATACAAATCAGCAGCGGAATTATTCGTCGCCGGAGGGGTTGCATCTGCCCACAAGCTCCACCTGGCCAGGGTCCGCCCCTACTGTATTGTCCATGTCAGTCAACAGAAGCTAAGACCTTCCAGAGAGACTACCTGCTCTTCTCTACCCACGGGGAAGCAGTACAGCCAGAAGCCTCCCCCGTTCCATGTCTAGGCTCTCTCTCAGGCCCCTCATACTTGTGATGTGTCTCAGGGGTAGAAGGAAGAGATTTCTCCGAATGAACACATACACAGAGGGGCCATAGATGCTGAGGAAGGGTGCCTTGCCTACTGATATCCTAGCGTAAGTGGAAAAGTGGTACCTGCCTGCTGGCCCCGTGTGTCGAACGTGTCCACATCAGGGGCTGCCTACTGTGAGGTGATTCCCTGGGTGCCCTGGATTTTGTGGCCCAAAAGAGAAGGGGCCGTCGTGTGTCCATGGGTAAAATGGAGGGCAGTGCGAAAGTGGCCGCTTAGGCTGGACCTCTCGTATTGGCTCGGTGTTTGTGACCCGTCCCCGTCAGAAGTTCCGGCCAGCCTTGCGGTGGCTGTCTCCATGGTGATTGGGAAAGAAGCCTTAGGCCCCGCACTCAGCCGTCACCTGGCCTACCTGGCCTCTTTAGCCTCATCTAGACCGCTGTGTGGATGAAAGAATGAATGTCGGCCAATGACCACATGTCCTCGTTGCCTTTGAAGGATTAGGCTCCTTGCCTGGGCAGAAGACAGCCAAGGTCAGCCTGAGCCTAGACACCTAGTGACCTGTGACACTGCAGGCAGTGACAGATGTTCATTTTCATGCTCATGTATCCGCAGGTGGCGGATTCAGAGTGGTCGGAGAAGAAGTGTAACTAGGGATGACACAGACACGAGGGCACGGGCCAAAGGTCAGGGAAAATAGCTGAGATCGTGGAGCTCTAGCGGAGCCAGTGTAGGGCCCAGGCCTCCCTCCTGTACGTGGCAAAGAGGTGATCCATATGCCGCCATGCGCAGACTCTGGACTGCTGGGGCCCTGGACGCCCGGATTGCGGCCTTGTCTTCGGAGAAGTGACACACATGCACTGTGCCAGCGGAGGCTGTGGCCCAGCAGAGGACAAAATCTTGAAAATGGGGGCTTCAGTTGACTTTGCCTGTGCTCTCCTTTGGCTGAGTGCCATCGTGTGTTTCCTAGCAGGAGAAGGCATTCGTGGAGAGAGGCGGATTCCGTGTGTGCAGGCAAAGTGTGTGCTGAGATGATGAGTGGCTGGAGACCAGGGTGCACTCTTCAGACCCAGGATAGACCCCTGGCAGGTATGTGTCAATGTTTCTGCCCATGGCACTCAGCCGAGTATTTGCATAGAATGTTCTCCGAGGAATTAGTAGTCTCCGGAGAGGCTGCTGCATGTCAGCAAGCTTCACCTGGCCAGGTCCGCCCGTGATGTAGCTCCCCAATCAATGGCTACTCTCTAGACCTTCCAGATAGACTAGCAGATCTTCTCTGCCCATGGGCAACCAGTAGAGCCAGAGGCCTTCCCCCTTTGCTCTTTCGCTCTAGGCCCTCTGTCAGGCACTCCAAGGTGTGAAGTGACAAGGGGGAGAAGGAAGAGATTTCAGAGAACGAACACATCCAGAGAGAGACAGAGAGAGGCAAGAGATGCTGAGTGGGGATGCCTTGCGTAGTGATATCCTGAGGAAAGTGGGAAAGAGGTACCTGGCCTGCTGTGCCAATGCCCTGAAGCAGTCCGCACCAGGGGCTCCCTTGTGCCTGCGTAGCCTCTCCCAGGGTGTGCTCAAATCCTGCGGCCACTAGGTGTCATAGGTCACACTGGAGGGCCCTGTGTCATCTGCCTGTTGGGCCGGATCTCTGCCATTGGCTCAAGTCTTGTCAGCAGGCCCATCACAAGCTCCGCCCACTCTTGCGGGGGGGACTGTCTCTATGGTGATGGCAAAGGAGTCTTAGCCCCGCCCACCTGGCCTTGACTTCACCTACCTGGCCCGCTGACCCTCACTCAGACCTCTGTGTTGCTCCAAATGAATGTCCGCCAGTGCCCGGGTGTCAGCATCTGGGATAAAGGATTCGGGACCTTGCCTGGGGCAGAAGGCAGCCTAGGTCAGCGGGTACCTGGAAGTCTACTGCCTTGTGACACTGCTGCCAGTGACAAATGGTGACTCCCACACTCACATATCGCCTGGTGGCAGAATGATAGTGATGGGCGGAGAAACATCGCTCCGGAGCACACGTTCCGTGGGGCACCAGCCAAAGCAAAGGCCAGGGCCGGTAGTGGACGTCGTGGAGCTGAATGGCGAGCCAGTGAAGGGCCCAAGGGTCCCTCCTGTATGTGGCGAACAGGTCATCCGTGTCCCCACGTCCATAAACCATGGGACTGCTGGGGCCCAGGCTGCCAGGATTTCGGCCTTGCCTTCGGAGCCCGGCCACATACGCGGCCTTGCAGCGGAGGCGGGGACATGTAGACAGCCAAAATTTGGAAAAAGGCAGTGTTTCCTCGAGTTCCCTGGCATCGGCCTTTTTGAGCGGCTTGCTTTTTTTCCTGGTAGGAGAGGGCCCTGACGGAGAAAGGCAGGATTACGTGTGCAGGAAAGGTGTGTGCTGAGAGGGTGACGACGTTGAGACCATGTTGAGATCTTTAGTCCCAGGAGAGGCCCCTGGCGGGTGTGGGTCAGTGTTCTCTACCCATCCCACTTGGCGGGGGGAGGTTTTCACCATACAAAGCAGCAGCGGAATTATTCGTCGCCGGAGGGGTTGCATCTGCTCACAAGCTCCACCTGGCCAGGGTCCGCCCTTGCTGTATTGTCCATGTCAGTCAACAGAAGCTAAGACCTTCCAGAGAGACTACCTGCTCTTCTCTACCCACGGGGAAGCAGTACAGCCAGAAGCCTCCCCCGTTCCATCTCTAGGCTCTCTCTCAGGCCCCTCATACTTGTGATGTGTCTCAGGGGTAGAAGGAAGAGATTTCTCCGAATGAACACATACACAGAGGGGCCATAGATGCTGAGGAAGGGCGCCTTGCCTACTGATATCCTAGCGTAAGTGGAAAAGTGGTACCTGCCTGCTGGCCCAGTGTGTCGAACGTGTCCACATCAGGGGCTGCCTACGGTGAGGTGATTCCCTGGGTGCCCTGGATTTTGTGGCCCAAAAGAGAAGGGGCCGTCGTGTGTCCATGGGTAAAATGGAGGGCACTGCGGAAGTGGCCGCTTAGGCTGGACCTCTCGTATTGGCTCGGTGTTTGTGACCCGTCCCCGTCAGAAGTTCCGGCCAGCCTTGCGGTGGCTGTCTCCATGGTGATTGGGAAAGAAGCCTTAGGCCCCGCACTCAGCCGTCACCTGGCCTACCTGGCCTCTTTAGCCTCATCTAGACCGCTGTGTGGATGAAAGAATGAATGTCGGCCAATGACCACATGTCCTCGTTGCCTTTGAAGGATTAGGCTCCTTGCCTGGGCAGAAGACAGCCAAGGTCAGCCTGAGCCTAGACACCTAGTGACCTGTGACACTGCAGGCAGTGACAGATGTTCATTTTCATGCTCATGTATCCGCAGGTGGCGGATTCAGAGTGGTCGGAGAAGAAGTGTAACTAGGGATGACACAGACACGAGGGCACGGGCCAAAGGTCAGGGAAAATAGCTGAGATTGTGGAGCTCTAGCGGAGCCAGGGTAGGGCCCAGGCCTCCCTCCTGTACGTGGCAAAGAGGTGATCCATATGCCGCCATGGGCAGACTCTGGACTGCTGGGGCCCTGGACGCCCGGATTGCGGCCTTGTCTTCGGAGAAGTGACACACATGCACTGTGCCAGCGGAGGCTGTGGCCCAGCAGAGGACAAAATCTTGAAAATGGGGGCTTCAGTTGACTTTGCCTGTGCTCTCCTTTGGCTGAGTGCCATCGTGTGTTTCCTAGCAGGAGAAGGCATTCGTGGAGAGAGGCGGATTCCGTGTGTGCAGGCAAAGTGTGTGCTGAGAAGATGAGTGGCTGGAGACCAGGGTGGACTCTTCAGACCCAGGATAGACCCCTGGCAGGTATGTGTCAATGTTTTCTGCCCATGGCACTCAGCCGGGTATTTGCATAGAATGTTCTCCGAGGAATTAGTAGTCTCCGGAGAGGCTGCTGCATGTCAGCAAGCTTCACCTGGCCAGGTCCGCCCGTGATGTAGCTCCCCAATCAATGGCTACTCTCTAGACCTTCCAGATAGACTAGCAGATCTTCTCTGCCCATGGGCAACCAGTAGAGCCAGAGGCCTTCCCCCTTTGCTCTTTCGTCTCTAGGCCCTCTGTCAGGCACTCCAAGGTGTGAAGTGACAAGGGGGAGGAGGAAGAGATTTCAGAGAACGAACACATCCAGAGAGAGACTGAGAGAGGCAAGAGATGCTGAGTGGGGATGCCTTGCGTAGTGATATCCTGAGGAAAGTGGGAAAGAGGTACCTGGCCTGCTGTGCCAATGCCCTGAAGCAGTCCGCACCAGGGGCTCTCTTGTGCCTGCGTAGCCTTTCCCAGGGTGTGCTCAAATCCTGTGGCCACTAGGTGTCATAGGTCACACTGGAGGGCCCTGTGTCATCTGCCTGGCGGGCCGGATCTCTGCCATTGGCTCAAGTCTTGTCAGCAGGCCCATCACAAGCTCCGCCCACTCTTGCGGGGGGGGACTGTCTCTATGGTGATGGCATAGGAGTCTTAGCCCCGCCCACCTGGCCTTGACTTCACCTACCTGGCCCGCTGACCCTCACTCAGACCTCTGTGTTGCTCCAAATGAACGTCCGCCAGTGCCCGGGTGTCAGCATCTGGGATAAAGGATTCGGGACCTTGCCTGGGGCAGAAGGCAGCCTAGGTCAGCGGGTACCTGGAAGTCTACTGCCTTGTGACACTGCTGCCAGTGACAAATGGTGACTCCCACACTCACATATCGCCTGGTGGCAGAATGATAGTGATGGGCGGAGAAACATCGCTCCGGAGCACACGTTCCGTGGGGCACCAGCCAAAGCAAAGGCCAGGGCCGGTAGTGGACGTCGTGGAGCTGAATGGCGAGCCAGTGAAGGGCCCAAGGGTCCCTCCTGTATGTGGCGAACAGGTCATCCGTGTCCCCACGTCCGTAAACCATGGGACTGCTGGGGCCCAGGCTGCCAGGATTTCGGCCTTGCCTTCGGAGCCCGGCCACATACGCGGCCTTGCAGCGGAGGTGGGGACATGTAGACAGCCAAAATTTGGAAAAAGGCAGTGTTTCCTCGAGTTCCCTGGCATCGGCCTTTTAGAGCGGCTTGCTTTTTTTCCTGGTAGGATAGGGCCCTGACGGAGAAAGGCAGGATTACGTGTGCAGGAAAGGTGTGTGCTGAGAGGGTGACGACGTTGAGACCATGTTGGGATCTTTAGTCCCAGGAGAGGCCCCTGGCGGGTGTGGGTCAGTGTTCTCTACCCATCCCCCTTGGCGGGGGGAGGTTTTCACCATACAAAGCAGCAGCAGAATTATTCGTCGCCGGAGGGGTTGCATCTGCCCACAAGCTCCACCTGGCCAGGGTCCGCCCCTACTGTATTGTCCATGTCAGTCAACAGAAGCTAAGACCTTCCAGAGAGACTACCTGCTCTTCTCTACCCACGGGGAAGCAGTACAGCCAGAAGCCTCCCCCGTTCCATCTCTAGGCTCTCTCTCAGGCCCCTCATACTTGTGATGTGTCTCAGGGGTAGAAGGAAGAGATTTCTCCGAATGAACACATACACAGAGGGGCCATAGATGCTGAGGAAGGGCGCCTTGCCTACTGATATCCTAGCGTAAGTGGAAAAGTGGTACCTGCCTGCTGGCCCCGTGTGTCGAACGTGTCCACATCAGGGGCTGCCTACGGTGAGGTGATTCCCTGGGTGCCCTGGATTTTGTGGCCCAAAAGAGAAGGGGCCGTCGTGTGTCCATGGGTAAAATGGAGGGCAGTGCGAAAGTGGCCGCTTAGGCTGGACCTCTCGTATTGGCTCGGTGTTTGTGACCCGTCCCCGTCAGAAGTTCCGGCCAGCCTTGCGGTGGCTGTCTCCATGGTGATTGGGAAAGAAGCCTTAGGCCCCGCACTCAGCCGTCACCTGGCCTACCTGGCCTCTTTAGCCTCATCTAGACCGCTGTGTGGATGAAAGAATGAATGTCGGCCAATGACCACATGTCCTCGTTGCCTTTGAAGGATTAGGCTCCTTGCCTGGGCAGAAGACAGCCAAGGTCAGCCTGAGCCTAGACACCTAGTGACCTGTGACACTGCAGGCAGTGACAGATGTTCATTTTCATGCTCATGTATCCGCAGGTGGCGGATTCAGAGTGGTCGGAGAAGAAGTGTAACTAGGGATGACACAGACACGAGGGCACGGGCCAAAGGTCAGGGAAAATAGCTGAGATCGTGGAGCTCTAGCGGAGCCAGTCTAGGGCCCAGGCCTCCCTCCTGTACGTGGCAAAGAGGTGATCCATATGCCGCCATGCACAGACTCTGGACTGCTGGGGCCCTGGACGCCCGGATTGCGGCCTTGTCTTCGGAGAAGTGACACACATGCACTGTGCCAGCGGAGGCTGTGGCCCAGCAGAGGACAAAATCTTGAAAATGGGGGCTTCAGTTGACTTTGCCTGTGCTCTCCTTTGGCTGAGTGCCATCGTGTGTTTCCTAGCAGGAGAAGGCATTCGTGGAGAGAGGCGGATTCCGTGTGTGCAGGCAAAGTGTGTGCTGAGAAGATGAGTGGCTGGAGACCAGGGTGGACTCTTCAGACCCAGGATAGACCCCTGGCAGGTATGTGTCAATGTTTTCTGCCCATGGCACTCAGCCGGGTATTTGCATAGAATGTTCTCCGAGGAATTAGTAGTCTCCGGAGAGGCTGCTGCATGTCAGCAAGCTTCACCTGGCCAGGTCCGCCCGTGATGTAGCTCCCCAATCAATGGCTACTCTCTAGACCTTCCAGATAGACTAGCAGATCTTCTCTGCCCATGGGCAACCAGTAGAGCCAGAGGCCTTCCCCCTTTGCTCTTTCGTCTCTAGGCCCTCTGTCAGGCACTCCAAGGTGTGAAGTGACAAGGGGGAGGAGGAAGAGATTTCAGAGAACGAACACATCCAGAGAGAGACTGAGAGAGGCAAGAGATGCTGAGTGGGGATGCCTTGCGTAGTGATATCCTGAGGAAAGTGGGAAAGAGGTACCTGGCCTGCTGTGCCAATGCCCTGAAGCAGTCCGCACCAGGGGCTCTCTTGTGCCTGCGTAGCCTTTCCCAGGGTGTGCTCAAATCCTGTGGCCACTAGGTGTCATAGGTCACACTGGAGGGCCCTGTGTCATCTGCCTGGCGGGCCGGATCTCTGCCATTGGCTCAAGTCTTGTCAGCAGGCCCATCACAAGCTCCGCCCACTCTTGCGGGGGGGGACTGTCTCTATGGTGATGGCATAGGAGTCTTAGCCCCGCCCACCTGGCCTTGACTTCACCTACCTGGCCCGCTGACCCTCACTCAGACCTCTGTGTTGCTCCAAATGAACGTCCGCCAGTGCCCGGGTGTCAGCATCTGGGATAAAGGATTCGGGACCTTGCCTGGGGCAGAAGGCAGCCTAGGTCAGCGGGTACCTGGAAGTCTACTGCCTTGTGACACTGCTGCCAGTGACAAATGGTGACTCCCACACTCACATATCGCCTGGTGGCAGAATGATAGTGATGGGCGGAGAAACATGGCTCCGGAGCACACGTTCCGTGGGGCACCAGCCAAAGCAAAGGCCAGGGCCGGTAGTGGACGTCGTGGAGCTGAATGGCGAGCCAGTGAAGGGCCCAAGGGTCCCTCCTGTATGTGGCGAACAGGTCATCCGTGTCCCCACGTCCGTAAACCATGGGACTGCTGGGGCCCAGGCTGCCAGGATTTCGGCCTTGCCTTCGGAGCCCGGCCACATACGCGGCCTTGCAGCGGAGGTGGGGACATGTAGACAGCCAAAATTTGGAAAAAGGCAGTGTTTCCTCGAGTTCCCTGGCATCGGCCTTTTAGAGCGGCTTGCTTTTTTTCCTGGTAGGATAGGGCCCTGACGGAGAAAGGCAGGATTACGTGTGCAGGAAAGGTGTGTGCTGAGAGGGTGACGACGTTGAGACCATGTTGGGATCTTTAGTCCCAGGAGAGGCCCCTGGCGGGTGTGGGTCAGTGTTCTCTACCCATCCCCCTTGGCGGGGGGAGGTTTTCACCATACAAAGCAGCAGCGGAATTATTCGTCGCCGGAGGGGTTGCATCTGCCCACAAGCTCCACCTGGCCAGGGTCCGCCCTTGCTGTATTGTCCATGTCAGTCAACAGAAGCTAAGACCTTCCAGAGAGACTACCTGCTCTTCTCTACCCACGGGGAAGCAGTACAGCCAGAAGCCTCCCCCGTTCCATGTCTAGGCTCTCTCTCAGGCCCCTCATACTTGTGATGTGTCTCAGGGGTAGAAGGAAGAGATTTCTCCGAATGAACACATACACAGAGGGGCCATAGATGCTGAGGAAGGGCGCCTTGCCTACTGATATCCTAGCGTAAGTGGAAAAGTGGTACCTGCCTGCTGGCCCCGTGTGTCGAACGTGTCCACATCAGGGGCTGCCTACGGTGAGGTGATTCCCTGGGTGCCCTGGATTTTGTGGCCCAAAAGAGAAGGGGCCGTCGTGTGTCCATGGGTAAAATGGAGGGCAGTGCGAAAGTGGCCGCTTAGGCTGGACCTCTCGTATTGGCTCGGTGTTTGTGACCCGTCCCCGTCAGAAGTTCCGGCCAGCCTTGCGGTGGCTGTCTCCATGGTGATTGGGAAAGAAGCCTTAGGCCCCGCACTCAGCCGTCACCTGGCCTACCTGGCCTCTTTAGCCTCATCTAGACCGCTGTGTGGATGAAAGAATGAATGTCGGCCAATGACCACATGTCCTCGTTGCCTTTGAAGGATTAGGCTCCTTGCCTGGGCAGAAGACAGCCAAGGTCAGCCTGAGCCTAGACACCTAGTGACCTGTGACACTGCAGGCAGTGACAGATGTTCATTTTCATGCTCATGTATCCGCAGGTGGCGGATTCAGAGTGGTCGGAGAAGAAGTGTAACTAGGGATGACACAGACACGAGGGCACGGGCCAAAGGTCAGGGAAAATAGCTGAGATCGTGGAGCTCTAGCGGAGCCAGTGTAGGGCCCAGGCCTCCCTCCTGTACGTGGCAAAGAGGTGATCCATATGCCGCCATGCGCAGACTCTGGACTGCTGGGGCCCTGGACGCCCGGATTGCGGCCTTGTCTTCGGAGAAGTGACACACATGCACTGTGCCAGCGGAGGCTGTGGCCCAGCAGAGGACAAAATCTTGAAAATGGGGGCTTCAGTTGACTTTGCCTGTGCTCTCCTTTGGCTGAGTGCCATCGTGTGTTTCCTAGCAGGAGAAGGCATTCGTGGAGAGAGGCGGATTCCGTGTGTGCAGGCAAAGTGTGTGCTGAGATGATGAGTGGCTGGAGACCAGGGTGCACTCTTCAGACCCAGGATAGACCCCTGGCAGGTATGTGTCAATGTTTCTGCCCATGGCACTCAGCCGAGTATTTGCATAGAATGTTCTCCGAGGAATTAGTAGTCTCCGGAGAGGCTGCTGCATGTCAGCAAGCTTCACCTGGCCAGGTCCGCCCGTGATGTAGCTCCCCAATCAATGGCTACTCTCTAGACCTTCCAGATAGACTAGCAGATCTTCTCTGCCCATGGGCAACCAGTAGAGCCAGAGGCCTTCCCCCTTTGCTCTTTCGCTCTAGGCCCTCTGTCAGGCACTCCAAGGTGTGAAGTGACAAGGGGGAGAAGGAAGAGATTTCAGAGAACGAACACATCCAGAGAGAGACAGAGAGAGGCAAGAGATGCTGAGTGGGGATGCCTTGCGTAGTGATATCCTGAGGAAAGTGGGAAAGAGGTACCTGGCCTGCTGTGCCAATGCCCTGAAGCAGTCCGCACCAGGGGCTCCCTTGTGCCTGCGTAGCCTCTCCCAGGGTGTGCTCAAATCCTGCGGCCACTAGGTGTCATAGGTCACACTGGAGGGCCCTGTGTCATCTGCCTGGCGGGCCGGATCTCTGCCATTGGCTCAAGTCTTGTCAGCAGGCCCATCACAAGCTCCGCCCACTCTTGCGGGGGGGACTGTCTCTATGGTGATGGCAAAGGAGTCTTAGCCCCGCCCACCTGGCCTTGACTTCACCTACCTGGCCCGCTGACCCTCACTCAGACCTCTGTGTTGCTCCAAATGAATGTCCGCCAGTGCCCGGGTGTCAGCATCTGGGATAAAGGATTCGGGACCTTGCCTGGGGCAGAAGGCAGCCTAGGTCAGCGGGTACCTGGAAGTCTACTGCCTTGTGACACTGCTGCCAGTGACAAATGGTGACTCCCACACTCACATATCGCCTGGTGGCAGAATGATAGTGATGGGCGGAGAAACATCGCTCCGGAGCACACGTTCCGTGGGGCACCAGCCAAAGCAAAGGCCAGGGCCGGTAGTGGACGTCGTGGAGCTGAATGGCGAGCCAGTGAAGGGCCCAAGGGTCCCTCCTGTATGTGGCGAACAGGTCATCCGTGTCCCCACGTCCATAAACCATGGGACTGCTGGGGCCCAGGCTGCCAGGATTTCGGCCTTGCCTTCGGAGCCCGGCCACATACGCGGCCTTGCAGCGGAGGCGGGGACGTGTAGACAGCCAAAATTTGGAAAAAGGCAGTGTTTCCTCGAGTTCCCTGGCATCGGCCTTTTTGAGCGGCTTGCTTTTTTTCCTGGTAGGAGAGGGCCCTGACGGAGAAAGGCAGGATTACGTGTGCAGGAAAGGTGTGTGCTGAGAGGGTGACGACGTTGAGACCATGTTGGGATCTTTAGTCCCAGGAGAGGCCCCTGGCGGGTGTGGGTCAGTGTTCTCTACCCATCCCACTTGGCGGGGGGAGGTTTTCACCATACAAAGCAGCAGCGGAATTATCCGTCGCCGGAGGGGTTGCATCTGCCCACAAGCTCCACCTGGGCAGGGTCCGCCCCTGCTGTATTGTCCATGTCAGTCAACAGAAGCTAAGACCTTCTAGAGAGACTACCTGCTCTTCTCTACCCACGGGGAAGCAGTACAGCCAGAAGCCTCCCCCGTTCCATCTCTAGGCTCTCTCTCAGGCCCCTCATACTTGTGATGTGTCTCAGGGGTAGAAGGAAGAGATTTCTCCGAATGAACACATACACAGAGGGGCCATAGATGCTGAGGAAGGGCGCCTTGCCTACTGATATCCTAGCGTAAGTGGAAAAGTGGTACCTGCCTGCTGGCCCCGTGTGTCGAACGTGTCCACATCAGGGGCTGCCTACTGTGAGGTGATTCCCTGGGTGCCCTGGATTTTGTGGCCCAAAAGAGAAGGGGCCGTCGTGTGTCCATGGGTAAAATGGAGGGCACTGCGGAAGTGGCCGCTTAGGCTGGACCTCTCGTATTGGCTCGGTGTTTGTGACCCGTCCCCGTCAGAAGTTCCGGCCAGCCTTGCGGTGGCTGTCTCCATGGTGATTGGGAAAGAAGCCTTAGGCCCCGCACTCAGCCGTCACCTGGCCTACCTGGCCTCTTTAGCCTCATCTAGACCGCTGTGTGGATGAAAGAATGAATGTCGGCCAATGACCACATGTCCTCGTTGCCTTTGAAGGATTAGGCTCCTTGCCTGGGCAGAAGACAGCCAAGGTCAGCCTGAGCCTAGACACCTAGTGACCTGTGACACTGCAGGCAGTGACAGATGTTCATTTTCATGCTCATGTATCCGCAGGTGGCGGATTCAGAGTGGTCGGAGAAGAAGTGTAACTAGGGATGACACAGACACGAGGGCACGGGCCAAAGGTCAGGGAAAATAGCTGAGATCGTGGAGCTCTAGCGGAGCCAGTGTAGGGCCCAGGCCTCCCTCCTGTACGTGGCAAAGAGGTGATCCATATGCCGCCATGCACAGACTCTGGACTGCTGGGGCCCTGGACGCCCGGATTGCGGCCTTGTCTTCGGAGAAGTGACACACATGCACTGTGCCAGCGGAGGCTGTGGCGCAGCAGAGGGCAAAATCTTGAAAATGGGGGCTTCAGTTGACTTTGCCTGTGCTCTCCTTTGGCTGAGTGCCATCGTGTGTTTCCTAGCAGGAGAAGGCATTCGTGGAGAGAGGCGGATTCCATGTGTGCAGGCAAAGTGTGTGCTGAGATGATGAGTGGCTGGAGACCAGGGTGGACTCTTCAGACCCAGGATAGACCCCTGGCAGGTATGTGTCAATGTTTTCTGCCCATGGCACTCAGCCGAGTATTTGCATAGAATGTTCTCCGAGGAATTAGTAGTCTCCGGAGAGGCTGCTGCATGTCAGCAAGCTTCACCTGGCCAGGTCCGCCCGTGATGTAGCTCCCCAATCAATGGCTACTCTCTAGACCTTCCAGATAGACTAGCAGATCTTCTCTGCCCATGGGCAACCAGTAGAGCCAGAGGCCTTCCCCCTTTGCTCTTTCGTCTCTAGGCCCTCTGTCAGGCACTCCAAGGTGTGAAGTGACAAGGGGGAGAAGGAAGAGATTTCAGAGAACGAACACATCCAGAGAGAGACAGAGAGAGGCATGAGATGCTGAGTGGGGATGCCTTGCGTAGTGATATCCTGAGGAAAGTGGGAAAGAGGTACCTGGCCTGCTCTGCCAATGCCCTGAGGCGGTCTGCACCAGGGGCTCCCTTGTGCCTGCGTAGCCTCTCCCAGGGTGTGCTCAAATCCTGTGGCCACTAGGTGTCATAGGTCACACTGGAGGGCCCTGTGTCATCTGCCTGGCGGGCCGGATCTCTGCCATTGGCTCAAGTCTTGTCAGCAGGCCCATCACAAGCTCCGCCCACTCTTGCGGGGGGGACTGTCTCTATGGTGATGGCATAGGAGTCTTAGCCCCGCCCACCTGGCCTTGACTTCACCTACCTTGCCCGCTGACCCTCACTCAGACCTCTGTGTTGCTCCAAATGAATGTCCGCCAGTGCCCGGGTGTCAGCATCTGGAATAAAGGATTCGGGACCTTGCCTGGGGCAGAAGGCAGCCTAGGTCAGCGGGTACCTGGAAGTCTACTGCCTTGTGGCACTGCTGCCAGTGACAAATGGTGACTCCCACACTCACATATCGCCTGGTGGCAGAATGATAGTGATGGGCGGAGAAACATCGCTCCGGAGCACACGTTCCGTGGGGCACCAGCCAAAGCAAAGGCCAGGGCCGGTAGTGGACGTCGTGGAGCTGAATGGCGAGCCAGTGAAGGGCCCAAGGGTCCCTCCTGTATGTGGCGAACAGGTCATCCGTGTCCCCACGTCCATAAACCATGGGACTGCTGGGGCACAGGCTGACAGGATTTCGGCCTTGCCATCGGAGCCCGGCCACATACGCGGCCTTGCAGCGGAGGCGGGGATATGTAGACAGCCAAAATTTGGAAAATGGCAGTGTTTCCTCGAGTTCCCTGGCATCGGCCTTTTTGAGCGGCTTGCTTTTTTTCCTGGTAGGAGAGGGCCCTGACGGAGAAAGGCAGGATTACGTGTGCAGGAAAGGTGTGTGCTGAGAGGGTGACGACGTTGAGACCATGTTGGGATCTTTAGTCCCAGGAGAGGCCCCTGGCGGGTGTGGGTCAGTGTTCTCTACCCATCCCCCTTGGCGGGGGGAGGTTTTCACCATACAAAGCAGCAGCGGAATTATTCGTCGCCGGAGGGGTTGCATCTGCCCACAAGCTCCACCTGGCCAGGGTCCGCCCTTGCTGTATTGTCCATGTCAGTCAACAGAAGCTAAGACCTTCCAGAGAGACTACCTGCTCTTCTCTACCCACGGGGAAGCAGTACAGCCAGAAGCCTCCCCCGTTCCATGTCTAGGCTCTCTCTCAGGCCCCTCATACTTGTGATGTGTCTCAGGGGTAGAAGGAAGAGATTTCTCCGAATGAACACATACACAGAGGGGCCATAGATGCTGAGGAAGGGCGCCTTGCCTACTGATATCCTAGCGTAAGTGGAAAAGTGGTACCTGCCTGCTGGCCCCGTGTGTCGAACGTGTCCACATCAGGGGCTGCCTACGGTGAGGTGATTCCCTGGGTGCCCTGGATTTTGTGGCCCAAAAGAGAAGGGGCCGTCGTGTGTCCATGGGTAAAATGGAGGGCAGTGCGAAAGTGGCCGCTTAGGCTGGACCTCTCGTATTGGCTCGGTGTTTGTGACCCGTCCCCGTCAGAAGTTCCGGCCAGCCTTGCGGTGGCTGTCTCCATGGTGATTGGGAAAGAAGCCTTAGGCCCCGCACTCAGCCGTCACCTGGCCTACCTGGCCTCTTTAGCCTCATCTAGACCGCTGTGTGGATGAAAGAATGAATGTCGGCCAATGACCACATGTCCTCGTTGCCTTTGAAGGATTAGGCTCCTTGCCTGGGCAGAAGACAGCCAAGGTCAGCCTGAGCCTAGACACCTAGTGACCTGTGACACTGCAGGCAGTGACAGATGTTCATTTTCATGCTCATGTATCCGCAGGTGGCGGATTCAGAGTGGTCGGAGAAGAAGTGTAACTAGGGATGACACAGACACGAGGGCACGGGCCAAAGGTCAGGGAAAATAGCTGAGATCGTGGAGCTCTAGCGGAGCCAGTGTAGGGCCCAGGCCTCCCTCCTGTACGTGGCAAAGAGGTGATCCATATGCCGCCATGCGCAGACTCTGGACTGCTGGGGCCCTGGACGCCCGGATTGCGGCCTTGTCTTCGGAGAAGTGACACACATGCACTGTGCCAGCGGAGGCTGTGGCCCAGCAGAGGACAAAATCTTGAAAATGGGGGCTTCAGTTGACTTTGCCTGTGCTCTCCTTTGGCTGAGTGCCATCGTGTGTTTCCTAGCAGGAGAAGGCATTCGTGGAGAGAGGCGGATTCCGTGTGTGCAGGCAAAGTGTGTGCTGAGATGATGAGTGGCTGGAGACCAGGGTGCACTCTTCAGACCCAGGATAGACCCCTGGCAGGTATGTGTCAATGTTTCTGCCCATGGCACTCAGCCGAGTATTTGCATAGAATGTTCTCCGAGGAATTAGTAGTCTCCGGAGAGGCTGCTGCATGTCAGCAAGCTTCACCTGGCCAGGTCCGCCCGTGATGTAGCTCCCCAATCAATGGCTACTCTCTAGACCTTCCAGATAGACTAGCAGATCTTCTCTGCCCATGGGCAACCAGTAGAGCCAGAGGCCTTCCCCCTTTGCTCTTTCGCTCTAGGCCCTCTGTCAGGCACTCCAAGGTGTGAAGTGACAAGGGGGAGAAGGAAGAGATTTCAGAGAACGAACACATCCAGAGAGAGACAGAGAGAGGCAAGAGATGCTGAGTGGGGATGCCTTGCGTAGTGATATCCTGAGGAAAGTGGGAAAGAGGTACCTGGCCTGCTGTGCCAATGCCCTGAAGCAGTCCGCACCAGGGGCTCCCTTGTGCCTGCGTAGCCTCTCCCAGGGTGTGCTCAAATCCTGCGGCCACTAGGTGTCATAGGTCACACTGGAGGGCCCTGTGTCATCTGCCTGTTGGGCCGGATCTCTGCCATTGGCTCAAGTCTTGTCAGCAGGCCCATCACAAGCTCCGCCCACTCTTGCGGGGGGGACTGTCTCTATGGTGATGGCAAAGGAGTCTTAGCCCCGCCCACCTGGCCTTGACTTCACCTACCTGGCCCGCTGACCCTCACTCAGACCTCTGTGTTGCTCCAAATGAATGTCCGCCAGTGCCCGGGTGTCAGCATCTGGGATAAAGGATTCGGGACCTTGCCTGGGGCAGAAGGCAGCCTAGGTCAGCGGGTACCTGGAAGTCTACTGCCTTGTGACACTGCTGCCAGTGACAAATGGTGACTCCCACACTCACATATCGCCTGGTGGCAGAATGATAGTGATGGGCGGAGAAACATCGCTCCGGAGCACACGTTCCGTGGGGCACCAGCCAAAGCAAAGGCCAGGGCCGGTAGTGGACGTCGTGGAGCTGAATGGCGAGCCAGTGAAGGGCCCAAGGGTCCCTCCTGTATGTGGCGAACAGGTCATCCGTGTCCCCACGTCCATAAACCATGGGACTGCTGGGGCCCAGGCTGCCAGGATTTCGGCCTTGCCTTCGGAGCCCGGCCACATACGCGGCCTTGCAGCGGAGGCGGGGACATGTAGACAGCCAAAATTTGGAAAAAGGCAGTGTTTCCTCGAGTTCCCTGGCATCGGCCTTTTTGAGCGGCTTGCTTTTTTTCCTGGTAGGAGAGGGCCCTGACGGAGAAAGGCAGGATTACGTGTGCAGGAAAGGTGTGTGCTGAGAGGGTGACGACGTTGAGACCATGTTGGGATCTTTAGTCCCAGGAGAGGCCCCTGGCGGGTGTGGGTCAGTGTTCTCTACCCATCCCCCTTGGCGGGGGGAGGTTTTCACCATACAAAGCAGCAGCGGAATTATTCGTCGCCGGAGGGGTTGCATCTGCCCACAAGCTCCACCTGGCCAGGGTCCGCCCTTGCTGTATTGTCCATGTCAGTCAACAGAAGCTAAGACCTTCCAGAGAGACTACCTGCTCTTCTCTACCCACGGGGAAGCAGTACAGCCAGAAGCCTCCCCCGTTCCATGTCTAGGCTCTCTCTCAGGCCCCTCATACTTGTGATGTGTCTCAGGGGTAGAAGGAAGAGATTTCTCCGAATGAACACATACACAGAGGGGCCATAGATGCTGAGGAAGGGCGCCTTGCCTACTGATATCCTAGCGTAAGTGGAAAAGTGGTACCTGCCTGCTGGCCCCGTGTGTCGAACGTGTCCACATCAGGGGCTGCCTACGGTGAGGTGATTCCCTGGGTGCCCTGGATTTTGTGGCCCAAAAGAGAAGGGGCCGTCGTGTGTCCATGGGTAAAATGGAGGGCAGTGCGAAAGTGGCCGCTTAGGCTGGACCTCTCGTATTGGCTCGGTGTTTGTGACCCGTCCCCGTCAGAAGTTCCGGCCAGCCTTGCGGTGGCTGTCTCCATGGTGATTGGGAAAGAAGCCTTAGGCCCCGCACTCAGCCGTCACCTGGCCTACCTGGCCTCTTTAGCCTCATCTAGACCGCTGTGTGGATGAAAGAATGAATGTCGGCCAATGACCACATGTCCTCGTTGCCTTTGAAGGATTAGGCTCCTTGCCTGGGCAGAAGACAGCCAAGGTCAGCCTGAGCCTAGACACCTAGTGACCTGTGACACTGCAGGCAGTGACAGATGTTCATTTTCATGCTCATGTATCCGCAGGTGGCGGATTCAGAGTGGTCGGAGAAGAAGTGTAACTAGGGATGACACAGACACGAGGGCACGGGCCAAAGGTCAGGGAAAATAGCTGAGATCGTGGAGCTCTAGCGGAGCCAGTGTAGGGCCCAGGCCTCCCTCCTGTACGTGGCAAAGAGGTGATCCATATGCCGCCATGCGCAGACTCTGGACTGCTGGGGCCCTGGACGCCCGGATTGCGGCCTTGTCTTCGGAGAAGTGACACACATGCACTGTGCCAGCGGAGGCTGTGGCCCAGCAGAGGACAAAATCTTGAAAATGGGGGCTTCAGTTGACTTTGCCTGTGCTCTCCTTTGGCTGAGTGCCATCGTGTGTTTCCTAGCAGGAGAAGGCATTCGTGGAGAGAGGCGGATTCCGTGTGTGCAGGCAAAGTGTGTGCTGAGATGATGAGTGGCTGGAGACCAGGGTGCACTCTTCAGACCCAGGATAGACCCCTGGCAGGTATGTGTCAATGTTTCTGCCCATGGCACTCAGCCGAGTATTTGCATAGAATGTTCTCCGAGGAATTAGTAGTCTCCGGAGAGGCTGCTGCATGTCAGCAAGCTTCACCTGGCCAGGTCCGCCCGTGATGTAGCTCCCCAATCAATGGCTACTCTCTAGACCTTCCAGATAGACTAGCAGATCTTCTCTGCCCATGGGCAACCAGTAGAGCCAGAGGCCTTCCCCCTTTGCTCTTTCGCTCTAGGCCCTCTGTCAGGCACTCCAAGGTGTGAAGTGACAAGGGGGAGAAGGAAGAGATTTCAGAGAACGAACACATCCAGAGAGAGACAGAGAGAGGCAAGAGATGCTGAGTGGGGATGCCTTGCGTAGTGATATCCTGAGGAAAGTGGGAAAGAGGTACCTGGCCTGCTGTGCCAATGCCCTGAAGCAGTCCGCACCAGGGGCTCCCTTGTGCCTGCGTAGCCTCTCCCAGGGTGTGCTCAAATCCTGCGGCCACTAGGTGTCATAGGTCACACTGGAGGGCCCTGTGTCATCTGCCTGTTGGGCCGGATCTCTGCCATTGGCTCAAGTCTTGTCAGCAGGCCCATCACAAGCTCCGCCCACTCTTGCGGGGGGGACTGTCTCTATGGTGATGGCAAAGGAGTCTTAGCCCCGCCCACCTGGCCTTGACTTCACCTACCTGGCCCGCTGACCCTCACTCAGACCTCTGTGTTGCTCCAAATGAATGTCCGCCAGTGCCCGGGTGTCAGCATCTGGGATAAAGGATTCGGGACCTTGCCTGGGGCAGAAGGCAGCCTAGGTCAGCGGGTACCTGGAAGTCTACTGCCTTGTGACACTGCTGCCAGTGACAAATGGTGACTCCCACACTCACATATCGCCTGGTGGCAGAATGATAGTGATGGGCGGAGAAACATCGCTCCGGAGCACACGTTCCGTGGGGCACCAGCCAAAGCAAAGGCCAGGGCCGGTAGTGGACGTCGTGGAGCTGAATGGCGAGCCAGTGAAGGGCCCAAGGGTCCCTCCTGTATGTGGCGAACAGGTCATCCGTGTCCCCACGTCCATAAACCATGGGACTGCTGGGGCCCAGGCTGCCAGGATTTCGGCCTTGCCTTCGGAGCCCGGCCACATACGCGGCCTTGCAGCGGAGGCGGGGACATGTAGACAGCCAAAATTTGGAAAAAGGCAGTGTTTCCTCGAGTTCCCTGGCATCGGCCTTTTTGAGCGGCTTGCTTTTTTTCCTGGTAGGAGAGGGCCCTGACGGAGAAAGGCAGGATTACGTGTGCAGGAAAGGTGTGTGCTGAGAGGGTGACGACGTTGAGACCATGTTGGGATCTTTAGTCCCAGGAGAGGCCCCTGGCGGGTGTGGGTCAGTGTTCTCTACCCATCCCACTTGGCGGGGGGAGGTTTTCACCATACAAAGCAGCAGCGGAATTATCCGTCGCCGGAGGGGTTGCATCTGCCCACAAGCTCCACCTGGGCAGGGTCCGCCCCTGCTGTATTGTCCATGTCAGTCAACAGAAGCTAAGACCTTCCAGAGAGACTACCTGCTCTTCTCTACCCACGGGGAAGCAGTACAGCCAGAAGCCTCCCCCGTTCCATGTCTAGGCTCTCTCTCAGGCCCCTCATACTTGTGATGTGTCTCAGGGGTAGAAGGAAGAGATTTCTCCGAATGAACACATACACAGAGGGGCCATAGATGCTGAGGAAGGGCGCCTTGCCTACTGATATCCTAGCGTAAGTGGAAAAGTGGTACCTGCCTGCTGGCCCCGTGTGTCGAACGTGTCCACATCAGGGGCTGCCTACTGTGAGGTGATTCCCTGGGTGCCCTGGATTTTGTGGCCCAAAAGAGAAGGGGCCGTCGTGTGTCCATGGGTAAAATGGAGGGCACTGCGGAAGTGGCCGCTTAGGCTGGACCTCTCGTATTGGCTCGGTGTTTGTGACCCGTCCCCGTCAGAAGTTCCGGCCAGCCTTGCGGTGGCTGTCTCCATGGTGATTGGGAAAGAAGCCTTAGGCCCCGCACTCAGCCGTCACCTGGCCTACCTGGCCTCTTTAGCCTCATCTAGACCGCTGTGTGGATGAAAGAATGAATGTCGGCCAATGACCACATGTCCTCGTTGCCTTTGAAGGATTAGGCTCCTTGCCTGGGCAGAAGACAGCCAAGGTCAGCCTGAGCCTAGACACCTAGTGACCTGTGACACTGCAGGCAGTGACAGATGTTCATTTTCATGCTCATGTATCCGCAGGTGGCGGATTCAGAGTGGTCGGAGAAGAAGTGTAACTAGGGATGACACAGACACGAGGGCACGGGCCAAAGGTCAGGGAAAATAGCTGAGATCGTGGAGCTCTAGCGGAGCCAGTGTAGGGCCCAGGCCTCCCTCCTGTACGTGGCAAAGAGGTGATCCATATGCCGCCATGCACAGACTCTGGACTGCTGGGGCCCTGGACGCCCGGATTGCGGCCTTGTCTTCGGAGAAGTGACACACATGCACTGTGCCAGCGGAGGCTGTGGCGCAGCAGAGGGCAAAATCTTGAAAATGGGGGCTTCAGTTGACTTTGCCTGTGCTCTCCTTTGGCTGAGTGCCATCGTGTGTTTCCTAGCAGGAGAAGGCATTCGTGGAGAGAGGCGGATTCCATGTGTGCAGGCAAAGTGTGTGCTGAGATGATGAGTGGCTGGAGACCAGGGTGGACTCTTCAGACCCAGGATAGACCCCTGGCAGGTATGTGTCAATGTTTTCTGCCCATGGCACTCAGCCGAGTATTTGCATAGAATGTTCTCCGAGGAATTAGTAGTCTCCGGAGAGGCTGCTGCATGTCAGCAAGCTTCACCTGGCCAGGTCCGCCCGTGATGTAGCTCCCCAATCAATGGCTACTCTCTAGACCTTCCAGATAGACTAGCAGATCTTCTCTGCCCATGGGCAACCAGTAGAGCCAGAGGCCTTCCCCCTTTGCTCTTTCGTCTCTAGGCCCTCTGTCAGGCACTCCAAGGTGTGAAGTGACAAGGGGGAGAAGGAAGAGATTTCAGAGAACGAACACATCCAGAGAGAGACAGAGAGAGGCATGAGATGCTGAGTGGGGATGCCTTGCGTAGTGATATCCTGAGGAAAGTGGGAAAGAGGTACCTGGCCTGCTCTGCCAATGCCCTGAGGCGGTCTGCACCAGGGGCTCCCTTGTGCCTGCGTAGCCTCTCCCAGGGTGTGCTCAAATCCTGTGGCCACTAGGTGTCATAGGTCACACTGGAGGGCCCTGTGTCATCTGCCTGGCGGGCCGGATCTCTGCCATTGGCTCAAGTCTTGTCAGCAGGCCCATCACAAGCTCCGCCCACTCTTGCGGGGGGGACTGTCTCTATGGTGATGGCAAAGGAGTCTTAGCCCCGCCCACCTGGCCTTGACTTCACCTACCTTGCCCGCTGACACTCACTCAGACCTCTGTGTTGCTCCAAATGAACGTCCGCCAGTGCCCGGGTGTCAGCATCTGGAATAAAGGATTCGGGACCTTGCCTGGGGCAGAAGGCAGCCTAGGTCAGCGGGTACCTGGAAGTCTACTGCCTTGTGGCACTGCTGCCAGTGACAAATGGTGACTCCCACACTCACATATCGCCTGGTGGCAGAATGATAGTGATGGGCGGAGAAACATCGCTCCGGAGCACACGTTCCGTGGGGCACCAGCCAAAGCAAAGGCCAGGGCCGGTAGTGGACGTCGTGGAGCTGAATGGCGAGCCAGTGAAGGGCCCAAGGGTCCCTCCTGTATGTGGCGAACAGGTCATCCGTGTCCCCACGTCCATAAACCATGGGACTGCTGGGGCACAGGCTGACAGGATTTCGGCCTTGCCATCGGAGCCCGGCCACATACGCGGCCTTGCAGCGGAGGCGGGGATATGTAGACAGCCAAAATTTGGAAAATGGCAGTGTTTCCTCGAGTTCCCTGGCATCGGCCTTTTTGAGCGGCTTGCTTTTTTTCCTGGTAGGAGAGGGCCCTGACGGAGAAAGGCAGGATTACGTGTGCAGGAAAGGTGTGTGCTGAGAGGGTGACGACGTTGAGACCATGTTGGGATCTTTAGTCCCAGGAGAGGCCCCTGGCGGGTGTGGGTCAGTGTTCTCTACCCATCCCACTTGGCGGGGGGAGGTTTTCACCATACAAAGCAGCAGCGGAATTATCCGTCGCCGGAGGGGTTGCATCTGCCCACAAGCTCCACCTGGCCAGGGTCCGCCCCTGCTGTATTGTCCATGTCAGTCAACAGAAGCTAAGACCTTCCAGAGAGACTACCTGCTCTTCTCTACCCACGGGGAAGCAGTACAGCCAGAAGCCTCCCCCGTTCCATGTCTAGGCTCTCTCTCAGGCCCCTCATACTTGTGATGTGTCTCAGGGGTAGAAGGAAGAGATTTCTCCGAATGAACACATACACAGAGGGGCCATAGATGCTGAGGAAGGGCGCCTTGCCTACTGATATCCTAGCGTAAGTGGAAAAGTGGTACCTGCCTGCTGGCCCAGTGTGTCGAACGTGTCCACATCAGGGGCTGCCTACGGTGAGGTGATTCCCTGGGTGCCCTGGATTTTGTGGCCCAAAAGAGAAGGGGCCGTCGTGTGTCCATGGGTAAAATGGAGGGCACTGCGGAAGTGGCCGCTTAGGCTGGACCTCTCGTATTGGCTCGGTGTTTGTGACCCGTCCCCGTCAGAAGTTCCGGCCAGCCTTGCGGTGGCTGTCTCCATGGTGATTGGGAAAGAAGCCTTAGGCCCCGCACTCAGCCGTCACCTGGCCTACCTGGCCTCTTTAGCCTCATCTA
This sequence comes from Loxodonta africana, assembly GCF_030014295.1. Taxonomy (NCBI): domain Eukaryota; kingdom Metazoa; phylum Chordata; class Mammalia; order Proboscidea; family Elephantidae; genus Loxodonta; species Loxodonta africana. Next base: position 254,811 of record NW_026975019.1, read on the forward strand.
GACCGCTGTGTGGATGAAAGAATGAATGTCGGCCAATGACCACATGTCCTCGTTGCCTTTGAAGGATTAGGCTCCTTGCCTGGGCAGAAGACAGCCAAGGTCAGCCTGAGCCTAGACACCTAGTGACCTGTGACACTGCAGGCAGTGACAGATGTTCATTTTCATGCTCATGTATCCGCAGGTGGCGGATTCAGAGTGGTCGGAGAAGAAGTGTAACTAGGGATGACACAGACACGAGGGCACGGGCCAAAGGTCAGGGAAAATAGCTGAGATCGTGGAGCTCTAGCGGAGCCAGTGTAGGGCCCAGGCCTCCCTCCTGTACGTGGCAAAGAGGTGATCCATATGCCGCCATGGGCAGACTCTGGACTGCTGGGGCCCTGGACGCCCGGATTGCGGCCTTGTCTTCGGAGAAGTGACACACATGCACTGTGCCAGCGGAGGCTGTGGCCCAGCAGAGGACAAAATCTTGAAAATGGGGGCTTCACTTGACTTTGCCTGTGCTCTCCCTTGGCTGAGTGCCATCGTGTGTTTCCTAGCAGGAGAAGGCATTCGTGGAGAGAGGCGGATTCCGTGTGTGCAGGCAAAGTGTGTGCTGAGATGATGAGTGGCTGGAGACCAGGGTGGACTCTTCAACCCAGGATAGACCCCTGGCAGGTATGTGTCAATGTTTCTGCCCATGGCACTCAGCCGGGTATTTGCATAGAATGTTCTCCGCGGAATTAGTAGTCTCCGGAGAGGCTGCTGCATGTCAGCAAGCTTCACCTGGCCAGGTCCGCCCGTGATGTAGCTCCCCAATCAATGGCTACTCTCTAGACCTTCCAGATAGACTAGCAGATCTTCTCTGCCCATGGGCAACCAGTAGAGCCAGAGGCCTTCCCCCTTTGCTCTTTCGTCTCTAGGCCCTCTGTCAGGCACTCCAAGGTGTGAAGTGACAAGGGGGAGAAGGAAGAGATTTCAGAGAACGAACACATCCAGAGAGAGACAGAGAGAGGCAAGAGATGCTGAGTGGGGATGCCTTGCGTAGTGATATCCTGAGGAAAGTGGGAAAGAGGTACCTGGCCTGCTGTGCCAATGCCCTGAAGCAGTCCGCACCAGGGGCTCCCTTGTGCCTGCGTAGCCTCTCCCAGGGTGTGCTCAAATCCTGTGGCCACTAGGTGTCATAGGTCACACTGGAGGGCCCTGTGTCATCTGCCTGGCGGGCCGGATCTCTGCCATTGGCTCAAGTCTTGTCAGCAGGCCCATCACAAGCTCCGCCCACTCTTGCGGGGGGGGACTGTCTCTATGGTGATGGCAAAGGAGTCTTAGCCCCGCCCACCTGGCCTTGACTTCACCTACCTGGCCCGCTGACCCTCACTCAGACCTCTGTGTTGCTCCAAATGAATGTCCGCCAGTGCCCGGGTGTCAGCATCTGGAATAAAGGATTCGGGACCTTGCCTGGGGCAGAAGGCAGCCTAGGTCAGCGGGTACCTGGAAGTCTACTGCCTTGTGACACTGCTGCCAGTGACAAATGGTGACTCCCACACTCACATATCGCCTGGTGGCAGAATGATAGTGATGGGCGGAGAAACATCGCTCCGGAGCACACGTTCCGTGGGGCACCAGCCAAAGCAAAGGCCAGGGCCGGTAGTGGACGTCGTGGAGCTGAATGGCGAGCCAGTGAAGGGCCCAAGGGTCCCTCCTGTATGTGGCGAACAGGTCATCCGTGTCCCCACGTCCATAAACCATGGGACTGCTGGGGCACAGGCTGACAGGATTTCGGCCTTGCCATCGGAGCCCGGCCACATACGCGGCCTTGCAGCGGAGGCGGGGATATGTAGACAGCCAAAATTTGGAAAAAGGCAGTGTTTCCTTGAGTTCCCTGGCATCGGCCTTTTTGAGCGGCTTGCTTTTTTTCCTGGTAGGAGAGGGCCCTGACGGAGAAAGGCAGGATTACGTGTGCAGGAAAGGTGTGTGCTGAGAGGGTGACGACGTTGAGACCATGTTGGGATCTTTAGTCCCAGGAGAGGCCCCTGGCGGGTGTGGGTCAGTGTTCTCTACCCATCCCACTTGGCGGGGGGAGGTTTTCACCATACAAAGCAGCAGCGGAATTATCCGTCGCCGGAGGGGTTGCATCTGCCCACAAGCTCCACCTGGCCAGGGTCCGCCCCTGCTGTATTGTCCATGTCAGTCAACAGAAGCTAAGACCTTCCAGAGAGACTACCTGCTCTTCTCTACCCACGGGGAAGCAGTACAGCCAGAAGCCTCCCCCGTTCCATGTCTAGGCTCTCTCTCAGGCCCCTCATACTTGTGATGTGTCTCAGGGGTAGAAGGAAGAGATTTCTCCGAATGAACACATACACAGAGGGGCCATAGATGCTGAGGAAGGGCGCCTTGCCTACTGATATCCTAGCGTAAGTGGAAAAGTGGTACCTGCCTGCTGGCCCAGTGTGTCGAACGTGTCCACATCAGGGGCTGCCTACGGTGAGGTGATTCCCTGGGTGCCCTGGATTTTGTGGCCCAAAAGAGAAGGGGCCGTCGTGTGTCCATGGGTAAAATGGAGGGCACTGCGGAAGTGGCCGCTTAGGCTGGACCTCTCGTATTGGCTCGGTGTTTGTGACCCGTCCCCGTCAGAAGTTCCGGCCAGCCTTGCGGTGGCTGTCTCCATGGTGATTGGGAAAGAAGCCTTAGGCCCCGCACTCAGCCGTCACCTGGCCTACCTGGCCTCTTTAGCCTCATCTAGACCGCTGTGTGGATGAAAGAATGAATGTCGGCCAATGACCACATGTCCTCGTTGCCTTTGAAGGATTAGGCTCCTTGCCTGGGCAGAAGACAGCCAAGGTCAGCCTGAGCCTAGACACCTAGTGACCTGTGACACTGCAGGCAGTGACAGATGTTCATTTTCATGCTCATGTATCCGCAGGTGGCGGATTCAGAGTGGTCGGAGAAGAAGTGTAACTAGGGATGACACAGACACGAGGGCACGGGCCAAAGGTCAGGGAAAATAGCTGAGATCGTGGAGCTCTAGCGGAGCCAGTCTAGGGCCCAGGCCTCCCTCCTGTACGTGGCAAAGAGGTGATCCATATGCCGCCATGGGCAGACTCTGGACTGCTGGGGCCCTGGACGCCCGGATTGCGGCCTTGTCTTCGGAGAAGTGACACACATGCACTGTGCCAGCGGAGGCTGTGGCCCAGCAGAGGACAAAATCTTGAAAATGGGGGCTTCACTTGACTTTGCCTGTGCTCTCCCTTGGCTGAGTGCCATCGTGTGTTTCCTAGCAGGAGAAGGCATTCGTGGAGAGAGGCGGATTCCGTGTGTGCAGGCAAAGTGTGTGCTGAGATGATGAGTGGCTGGAGACCAGGGTGGACTCTTCAACCCAGGATAGACCCCTGGCAGGTATGTGTCAATGTTTCTGCCCATGGCACTCAGCCGGGTATTTGCATAGAATGTTCTCCGCGGAATTAGTAGTCTCCGGAGAGGCTGCTGCATGTCAGCAAGCTTCACCTGGCCAGGTCCGCCCGTGATGTAGCTCCCCAATCAATGGCTACTCTCTAGACCTTCCAGATAGACTAGCAGATCTTCTCTGCCCATGGGCAACCAGTAGAGCCAGAGGCCTTCCCCCTTTGCTCTTTCGTCTCTAGGCCCTCTGTCAGGCACTCCAAGGTGTGAAGTGACAAGGGGGAGAAGGAAGAGATTTCAGAGAACGAACACATCCAGAGAGAGACAGAGAGAGGCAAGAGATGCTGAGTGGGGATGCCTTGCGTAGTGATATCCTGAGGAAAGTGGGAAAGAGGTACCTGGCCTGCTGTGCCAATGCCCTGAAGCAGTCCGCACCAGGGGCTCCCTTGTGCCTGCGTAGCCTCTCCCAGGGTGTGCTCAAATCCTGTGGCCACTAGGTGTCATAGGTCACACTGGAGGGCCCTGTGTCATCTGCCTGGCGGGCCGGATCTCTGCCATTGGCTCAAGTCTTGTCAGCAGGCCCATCACAAGCTCCGCCCACTCTTGCGGGGGGGGACTGTCTCTATGGTGATGGCAAAGGAGTCTTAGCCCCGCCCACCTGGCCTTGACTTCACCTACCTGGCCCGCTGACCCTCACTCAGACCTCTGTGTTGCTCCAAATGAATGTCCGCCAGTGCCCGGGTGTCAGCATCTGGAATAAAGGATTCGGGACCTTGCCTGGGGCAGAAGGCAGCCTAGGTCAGCGGGTACCTGGAAGTCTACTGCCTTGTGACACTGCTGCCAGTGACAAATGGTGACTCCCACACTCACATATCGCCTGGTGGCAGAATGATAGTGATGGGCGGAGAAACATCGCTCCGGAGCACACGTTCCGTGGGGCACCAGCCAAAGCAAAGGCCAGGGCCGGTTGTGGACGTCGTGGAGCTGAATGGCGAGCCAGTGAAGGGCCCAAGGGTCCCTCCTGTATGTGGCGAACAGGTCATCCGTGTCCCCACGTCCATAAACCATGGGACTGCTGGGGCCCAGGCTGCCAGGATTTCGGCCTTGCCTTCGGAGTCCGGCCACATATGCGGCCTTGCAGCGGAGGTGGGGACATGTAGACAGCCAAAATTTGGAAAAAGGCAGTGTTTCCTCGAGTTCCCTGGCATCGGCCTTTTTGAGCGGCTTGCTTTTTTTCCTGGTAGGAGAGGGCCCTGACGGAGAAAGGCAGGATTACGTGTGCAGGAAAGGTGTGTGCTGAGAGGGTGACGACGTTGAGACCATGTTGGGATCTTTAGTCCCAGGAGAGGCCCCTGGCGGGTGTGGGTCAGTGTTCTCTACCCATCCCACTTGGCGGGGGGAGGTTTTCACCATACAAAGCAGCAGCGGAATTATTCGTCGCCGGAGGGGTTGCATCTGCCCACAAGCTCCACCTGGCCAGGGTCCGCCCCTACTGTATTGTCCATGTCAGTCAACAGAAGCTAAGACCTTCCAGAGAGACTACCTGCTCTTCTCTACCCACGGGGAAGCAGTACAGCCAGAAGCCTCCCCCCTTCCATGTCTAGGCTCTCTCTCAGGCCCCTCATACTTGTGATGTGTCTCAGGGGTAGAAGGAAGAGATTTCTCCGAATGAACACATACACAGTGGGGCCATAGATGCTGAGGAAGGGCGCCTTGCCTACTGATATCCTAGCGTAAGTGGAAAAGTGGTACCTGCCTGCTGGCCCCGTGTGTCGAACGTGTCCACATCAGGGGCTGCCTACGGTGAGGTGATTCCCTGGGTGCCCTGGATTTTGTGGCCCAAAAGAGAAGGGGCCGTCGTGTGTCCATGGGTAAAATGGAGGGCACTGCGGAAGTGGCCGCTTAGGCTGGACCTCTCGTATTGGCTCGGTGTTTGTGACCCGTCCCCGTCAGAAGTTCCGGCCAGCCTTGCGGTGGCTGTCTCCATGGTGATTGGGAAAGAAGCCTTAGGCCCCGCACTCAGCCGTCACCTGGCCTACCTGGCCTCTTTAGCCTCATCTAGACCGCTGTGTGGATGAAAGAATGAATGTCGGCCAATGACCACATGTCCTCGTTGCCTTTGAAGGATTAGGCTCCTTGCCTGGGCAGAAGACAGCCAAGGTCAGCCTGAGCCTAGACACCTAGTGACCTGTGACACTGCAGGCAGTGACAGATGTTCATTTTCATGCTCATGTATCCGCAGGTGGCGGATTCAGAGTGGTCGGAGAAGAAGTGTAACTAGGGATGACACAGACACGAGGGCACGGGCCAAAGGTCAGGGAAAATAGCTGAGATCGTGGAGCTCTAGCGGAGCCAGTGTAGGGCCCAGGCCTCCCTCCTGTACGTGGCAAAGAGGTGATCCATATGCCGCCATGCGCAGACTCTGGACTGCTGGGGCCCTGGACGCCCGGATTGCGGCCTTGTCTTCGGAGAAGTGACACACATGCACTGTGCCAGCGGAGGCTGTGGCCCAGCAGAGGACAAAATCTTGAAAATGGGGGCTTCAGTTGACTTTGCCTGTGCTCTCCTTTGGCTGAGTGCCATCGTGTGTTTCCTAGCAGGAGAAGGCATTCGTGGAGAGAGGCGGATTCCGTGTGTGCAAGCAAAGTGTGTGCTGAGATGATGAGTGGCTGGAGACCAGGGTGGACTCTTCAACCCAGGATAGACCCCTGGCAGGTATGTGTCAATGTTTCTGCCCATGGCACTCAGCCGGGTATTTGCATAGAATGTTCTCCGCGGAATTAGTAGTCTCCGGAGAGGCTGCTGCATGTCAGCAAGCTTCACCTGGCCAGGTCCGCCCGTGATGTAGCTCCCCAATCAATGGCTACTCTCTAGACCTTCCAGATAGACTAGCAGATCTTCTCTGCCCATGGGCAACCAGTAGAGCCAGAGGCCTTCCCCCTTTGCTCTTTCGTCTCTAGGCCCTCTGTCAGGCACTCCAAGGTGTGAAGTGACAAGGGGGAGAAGGAAGAGATTTCAGAGAACGAACACATCCAGAGAGAGACAGAGAGAGGCAAGAGATGCTGAGTGGGGATGCCTTGCGTAGTGATATCCTGAGGAAAGTGGGAAAGAGGTACCTGGCCTGCTGTGCCAATGCCCTGAAGCAGTCCGCACCAGGGGCTCCCTTGTGCCTGCATAGCCTCTCCCAGGGTGTGCTCAAATCCTGCGGCCACTAGGTGTCATAGGTCACACTGGAGGGCCCTGTGTCATCTGCCTGGCGGGCCGGATCTCTGCCATTGGCTCAAGTCTTGTCAGCAGGCCCATCACAAGCTCCGCCCACTCTTGCGGGGGGGACTGTCTCTATGGTGATGGCAAAGGAGTCTTAGCCCCGCCCACCTGGCCTTGACTTCACCTACCTGGCCCGCTGACCCTCACTCAGACCTCTGTGTTGCTCCAAATGAATGTCCGCCAGTGCCCGGGTGTCAGCATCTGGGATAAAGGATTCGGGACCTTGCCTGGGGCAGAAGGCAGCCTAGGTCAGCGGGTACCTGGAAGTCTACTGCCTTGTGACACTGCTGCCAGTGACAAATGGTGACTCCCACACTCACATATCGCCTGGTGGCAGAATGATAGTGATGGGCGGAGAAACATCGCTCCGGAGCACACGTTCCGTGGGGCACCAGCCAAAGCAAAGGCCAGGGCCGGTAGTGGACGTCGTGGAGCTGAATGGCGAGCCAGTGAAGGGCCCAAGGGTCCCTCCTGTATGTGGCGAACAGGTCATCCGTGTCCCCACGTCCATAAACCATGGGACTGCTGGGGCCCAGGCTGCCAGGATTTCGGCCTTGCCTTCGGAGCCCGGCCACATACGCGGCCTTGCAGCGGAGGTGGGGACATGTAGACAGCCAAAATTTGGAAAATGGCAGTGTTTCCTCGATTTCCCTGGCATCGGCATTTTTGAGCGGGTTGCTTTTTTTCCTGGTAGGAGAGTTCCCTGACGGAGAAAGGCAGGATTACGTGTGCAGCAAAGGTGTGTGCTGAGAGGGTGACGACGTTGAGACCATGTTGGGATCTTTAGTCCCAGGAGAGGCCCCTGGCGGGTGTGGGTCAGTGTTCTCTACCCATCCCACTTGGCGGGGGGAGGTTTTCACCATACAAAGCAGCAGCGGAATTATTCGTCGCCGGAGGGGTTGCATCTGCCCACAAGCTCCACCTGGCCAGGGTCCGCCCCTGCTGTATTGTCCATGTCAGTCAACAGAAGCTAAGACCTTCCAGAGAGACTACCTGCTCTTCTCTACCCACGGGGAAGCAGTACAGCCAGAAGCCTCCCCCGTTCCATGTCTAGGCTCTCTCTCAGGCCCCTCATACTTGTGATGTGTCTCAGGGGTAGAAGGAAGAGATTTCTCCGAATGAACACATACACAGAGGGGCCATAGATGCTGAGGAAGGGCGCCTTGCCTACTGATATCCTAGCGTAAGTGGAAAAGTGGTACCTGCCTGCTGGCCCCGTGTGTCGAACGTGTCCACATCAGGGGCTGCCTACTGTGAGGTGATTCCCTGGGTGCCCTGGATTTTGTGGCCCAAAAGAGAAGGGGCCGTCGTGTGTCCATGGGTAAAATGGAGGGCACTGCGGAAGTGGCCGCTTAGGCTGGACCTCTCGTATTGGCTCGGTGTTTGTGACCCGTCCCCGTCAGAAGTTCCGGCCAGCCTTGCGGTGGCTGTCTCCATGGTGATTGGGAAAGAAGCCTTAGGCCCCGCACTCAGCCGTCACCTGGCCTACCTGGCCTCTTTAGCCTCATCTAGACCGCTGTGTGGATGAAAGAATGAATGTCGGCCAATGACCACATGTCCTCGTTGCCTTTGAAGGATTAGGCTCCTTGCCTGGGCAGAAGACAGCCAAGGTCAGCCTGAGCCTAGACACCTAGTGACCTGTGACACTGCAGGCAGTGACAGATGTTCATTTTCATGCTCATGTATCCGCAGGTGGCGGATTCAGAGTGGTCGGAGAAGAAGTGTAACTAGGGATGACACAGACACGAGGGCACGGGCCAAAGGTCAGGGAAAATAGCTGAGATCGTGGAGCTCTAGCGGAGCCAGTCTAGGGCCCAGGCCTCCCTCCTGTACGTGGCAAAGAGGTGATCCATATGCCGCCATGCACAGACTCTGGACTGCTGGGGCCCTGGACGCCCGGATTGCGGCCTTGTCTTCGGAGAAGTGACACACATGCACTGTGCCAGCGGAGGCTGTGGCGCAGCAGAGGGCAAAATCTTGAAAATGGGGGCTTCAGTTGACTTTGCCTGTGCTCTCCTTTGGCTGAGTACCATCGTGTGTTTCCTAGCAGGAGAAGGCATTCGTGGAGAGAGGCGGATTCCGTGTGTGCAGGCAAAGTGTGTGCTGAGATGATGAGTGGCTGGAGACCAGGGTGCACTCTTCAGACCCAGGATAGACCCCTGGCAGGTATGTGTCAATGTTTCTGCCCATGGCACTCAGCCGGGTATTTGCATAGAATGTTCTCCGCGGAATTAGTAGTCTCCGGAGAGGCTGCTGCATGTCAGCAAGCTTCACCTGGCCAGGTCCGCCCGTGATGTAGCTCCCCAATCAATGGCTACTCTCTAGACCTTCCAGATAGACTAGCAGATCTTCTCTGCCCATGGGCAACCAGTAGAGCCAGAGGCCTTCCCCCTTTGCTCTTTCGTCTCTAGGCCCTCTGTCAGGCACTCCAAGGTGTGAAGTGACAAGGGGGAGAAGGAAGAGATTTCAGAGAACGAACACATCCAGAGAGAGACAGAGAGAGGCAAGAGATGCTGAGTGGGGATGCCTTGCGTAGTGATATCCTGAGGAAAGTGGGAAAGAGGTACCTGGCCTGCTGTGCCAATGCCCTGAAGCAGTCCGCACCAGGGGCTCCCTTGTGCCTGCGTAGCCTCTCCCAGGGTGTGCTCAAATCCTGCGGCCACTAGGTGTCATAGGTCACACTGGAGGGCCCTGTGTCATCTGCCTGGCGGGCCGGATCTCTGCCATTGGCTCAAGTCTTGTCAGCAGGCCCATCACAAGCTCCGCCCACTCTTGCGGGGGGGGACTGTCTCTATGGTGATGGCAAAGGAGTCTTAGCCCCGCCCACCTGGCCTTGACTTCACCTACCTGGCCCGCTGACCCTCACTCAGACCTCTGTGTTGCTCCAAATGAATGTCCGCCAGTGCCCGGGTGTCAGCATCTGGAATAAAGGATTCGGGACCTTGCCTGGGGCAGAAGGCAGCCTAGGTCAGCGGGTACCTGGAAGTCTACTGCCTTGTGACACTGCTGCCAGTGACAAATGGTGACTCCCACACTCACATATCGCCTGGTGGCAGAATGATAGTGATGGGCGGAGAAACATCGCTCCAGAGCACACGTTCCGTGGGGCACCAGCCAAAGCAAAGGCCAGGGCCGGTAGTGGACGTCGTGGAGCTGAATGGCGAGCCAGTGAAGGGCCCAAGGGTCCCTCCTGTATGTGGCGAACAGGTCATCCGTGTCCCCACGTCCATAAACCATGGGACTGCTGGGGCCCAGGCTGCCAGGATTTCGGCCTTGCCTTCGGAGCCCGGCCACATACGCGGCCTTGCAGCGGAGGTGGGGACATGTAGACAGCCAAAATTTGGAAAATGGCAGTGTTTCCTCGATTTCCCTGGCATCGGCCTTTTTGAGCGGGTTGCTTTTTTTCCTGGTAGGAGAGTTCCCTGACGGAGAAAGGCAGGATTACGTGTGCAGCAAAGGTGTGTGCTGAGAGGGTGACGACGTTGAGACCATGTTGGGATCTTTAGTCCCAGGAGAGGCCCCTGGCGGGTGTGGGTCAGTGTTCTCTACCCATCCCACTTGGCGGGGGGAGGTTTTCACCATACAAAGCAGCAGCGGAATTATTCGTCGCCGGAGGGGTTGCATCTGCCCACAAGCTCCACCTGGCCAGGGTCCGCCCCTACTGTATTGTCCATGTCAGTCAACAGAAGCTAAGACCTTCCAGAGAGACTACCTGCTCTTCTCTACCCACGGGGAAGCAGTACAGCCAGAAGCCTCCCCCGTTCCATGTCTAGGCTCTCTCTCAGGCCCCTCATACTTGTGATGTGTCTCAGGGGTAGAAGGAAGAGATTTCTCCGAATGAACACATACACAGAGGGGCCATAGATGCTGAGGAAGGGCGCCTTGCCTACTGATATCCTAGCGTAAGTGGAAAAGTGGTACCTGCCTGCTGGCCCCGTGTGTCGAACGTGTCCACATCAGGGGCTGCCTACGGTGAGGTGATTCCCTGGGTGCCCTGGATTTTGTGGCCCAAAAGAGAAGGGGCCGTCGTGTGTCCATGGGTAAAATGGAGGGCACTGCGGAAGTGGCCGCTTAGGCTGGACCTCTCGTATTGGCTCGGTGTTTGTGACCCGTCCCCGTCAGAAGTTCCGGCCAGCCTTGCGGTGGCTGTCTCCATGGTGATTGGGAAAGAAGCCTTAGGCCCCGCACTCAGCCGTCACCTGGCCTACCTGGCCTCTTTAGCCTCATCTAGACCGCTGTGTGGATGAAAGAATGAATGTCGGCCAATGACCACATGTCCTCGTTGCCTTTGAAGGATTAGGCTCCTTGCCTGGGCAGAAGACAGCCAAGGTCAGCCTGAGCCTAGACACCTAGTGACCTGTGACACTGCAGGCAGTGACAGATGTTCATTTTCATGCTCATGTATCCGCAGGTGGCGGATTCAGAGTGGTCGGAGAAGAAGTGTAACTAGGGATGACACAGACACGAGGGCACGGGCCAAAGGTCAGGGAAAATAGCTGAGATCGTGGAGCTCTAGCGGAGCCAGTGTAGGGCCCAGGCCTCCCTCCTGTACGTGGCAAAGAGGTGATCCATATGCCGCCATGCACAGACTCTGGACTGCTGGGGCCCTGGACGCCCGGATTGCGGCCTTGTCTTCGGAGAAGTGACACACATGCACTGTGCCAGCGGAGGCTGTGGCGCAGCAGAGGGCAAAATCTTGAAAATGGGGGCTTCAGTTGACTTTGCCTGTGCTCTCCTTTGGCTGAGTACCATCGTGTGTTTCCTAGCAGGAGAAGGTATTCGTGGAGAGAGGCGGATTCCGTGTGTGCAGGCAAAGTGTGTGCTGAGATGATGAGTGGCTGGAGACCAGGGTGCACTCTTCAGACCCAGGATAGACCCCTGGCAGGTATGTGTCAATGTTTCTGCCCATGGCACTCAGCCGGGTATTTGCATAGAATGTTCTCCGCGGAATTAGTAGTCTCCGGAGAGGCTGCTGCATGTCAGCAAGCTTCACCTGGCCAGGTCCGCCCGTGATGTAGCTCCCCAATCAATGGCTACTCTCTAGACCTTCCAGATAGACTAGCAGATCTTCTCTGCCCATGGGCAACCAGTAGAGCCAGAGGCCTTCCCCCTTTGCTCTTTCGTCTCTAGGCCCTCTGTCAGGCACTCCAAGGTGTGAAGTGACAAGGGGGAGAAGGAAGAGATTTCAGAGAACGAACACATCCAGAGAGAGACAGAGAGAGGCAAGAGATGCTGAGTGGGGATGCCTTGCGTAGTGATATCCTGAGGAAAGTGGGAAAGAGGTACCTGGCCTGCTGTGCCAATGCCCTGAAGCGGTCCGCACCAGGGGCTCCCTTGTGCCTGCGTAGCCTCTCCCAGGGTGTGCTCAAATCCTGTGGCCACTAGGTGTCATAGGTCACACTGGAGGGCCCTGTGTCATCTGCCTGGCGGGCCGGATCTCTGCCATTGGCTCAAGTCTTGTCAGCAGGCCCATCACAAGCTCCGCCCACTCTTGCGGGGGGGGACTGTCTCTATGGTGATGGCAAAGGAGTCTTAGCCCCGCCCACCTGGCCTTGACTTGACCTACCTGGCCCGCTGACCCTCACTCAGACCTCTGTGTTGCTCCAAATGAATGTCCGCCAGTGCCCGGGTGTCAGCATCTGGAATAAAGGATTCGGGACCTTGCCTGGGGCAGAAGGCAGCCTAGGTCAGCGGGTACCTGGAAGTCTACTGCCTTGTGACACTGCTGCCAGTGACAAATGGTGACTCCCACACTCACATATCGCCTGGTGGCAGAATGATAGTGATGGGCGGAGAAACATCGCTCCGGAGCACACGTTCCGTGGGGCACCAGCCAAAGCAAAGGCCAGGGCCGGTAGTGGACGTCGTGGAGCTGAATGGCGAGCCAGTGAAGGGCCCAAGGGTCCCTCCTGTATGTGGCGAACAGGTCATCCGTGTCCCCACGTCCATAAACCATGGGACTGCTGGGGCCCAGGCTGCCAGGATTTCGGCCTTGCCTTCGGAGCCCGGCCACATACGCGGCCTTGCAGCGGAGGCGGGGACGTGTAGACAGCCAAAATTTGGAAAAAGGCAGTGTTTCCTCGAGTTCCCTGGCATCGGCCTTTTTGAGCGGCTTGCTTTTTTTCCTGGTAGGAGAGGGCCCTGACGGAGAAAGGCAGGATTACGTGTGCAGGAAAGGTGTGTGCTGAGAGGGTGACGACGTTGAGACCATGTTGGGATCTTTAGTCCCAGGAGAGGCCCCTGGCGGGTGTGGGTCAGTGTTCTCTACCCATCCCACTTGGCGGGGGGAGGTTTTCACCATACAAAGCAGCAGCGGAATTATTCATCGCCGGAGGGGTTGCATCTGCCCACAAGCTCCACCTGGCCAGGGTCCGCCCCTACTGTATTGTCCATGTCAGTCAACAGAAGCTAAGACCTTCCAGAGAGACTACCTGCTCTTCTCTACCCACGGGGAAGCAGTACAGCCAGAAGCCTCCCCCGTTCCATCTCTAGGCTCTCTCTCAGGCCCCTCATACTTGTGATGTGTCTCAGGGGTAGAAGGAAGGGATTTCTCCGAATGAACACATACACAGAGGGGCCATAGATGCTGAGGAAGGGCGCCTTGCCTACTGATATCCTAGCGTAAGTGGAAAAGTGGTACCTGCCTGCTGGCCCCGTGTGTCGAACGTGTCCACATCAGGGGCTGCCTACGGTGAGGTGATTCCCTGGGTGCCCTGGATTTTGTGGCCCAAAAGAGAAGGGGCCGTCGTGTGTCCATGGGTAAAATGGAGGGCACTGCGGAAGTGGCCGCTTAGGCTGGACCTCTCGTATTGGCTCGGTGTTTGTGACCCGTCCCCGTCAGAAGTTCCGGCCAGCCTTGCGGTGGCTGTCTCCATGGTGATTGGGAAAGAAGCCTTAGGCCCCGCACTCAGCCGTCACCTGGCCTACCTGGCCTCTTTAGCCTCATCTAGACCGCTGTGTGGATGAAAGAATGAATGTCGGCCAATGACCACATGTCCTCGTTGCCTTTGAAGGATTAGGCTCCTTGCCTGGGCAGAAGACAGCCAAGGTCAGCCTGAGCCTAGACACCTAGTGACCTGTGACACTGCAGGCAGTGACAGATGTTCATTTTCATGCTCATGTATCCGCAGGTGGCGGATTCAGAGTGGTCGGAGAAGAAGTGTAACTAGGGATGACACAGACACGAGGGCACGGGCCAAAGGTCAGGGAAAATAGCTGAGATCGTGGAGCTCTAGCGGAGCCAGTGTAGGGCCCAGGCCTCCCTCCTGTACGTGGCAAAGAGGTGATCCATATGCCGCCATGCGCAGACTCTGGACTGCTGGGGCCCTGGACGCCCGGATTGCGGCCTTGTCTTCGGAGAAGTGAAACACATGCACTGTGCCAGCGGAGGCTGTGGCCCAGCAGAGGACAAAATCTTGAAAATGGGGGCTTCAGTTGACTTTGCCTGTGCTCTCCTTTGGCTGAGTGCCATCGTGTGTTTCCTAGCAGGAGAAGGCATTCGTGGAGAGAGGCGGATTCCGTGTGTGCAAGCAAAGTGTGTGCTGAGATGATGAGTGGCTGGAGACCAGGGTGGACTCTTCAACCCAGGATAGACCCCTGGCAGGTATGTGTCAATGTTTCTGCCCATGGCACTCAGCCGGGTATTTGCATAGAATGTTCTCCGCGGAATTAGTATTCTCCGGAGAGGCTGCTGCATGTCAGCAAGCTTCACCTGGCCAGGTCCGCCCGTGATGTAGCTCCCCAATCAATGGCTACTCTCTAGACCTTCCAGATAGACTAGCAGATCTTCTCTGCCCATGGGCAACCAGTAGAGCCAGAGGCCTTCCCCCTTTGCTCTTTCGTCTCTAGGCCCTCTGTCAGGCACTCCAAGGTGTGAAGTGACAAGGGGGAGAAGGAAGAGATTTCAGAGAACGAACACATCCAGAGAGAGACAGAGAGAGGCAAGAGATGCTGAGTGGGGATGCCTTGCGTAGTGATATCCTGAGGAAAGTGGGAAAGAGGTACCTGGCCTGCTGTGCCAATGCCCTGAAGCAGTCCGCACCAGGGGCTCCCTTGTGCCTGCGTAGCCTCTCCCAGGGTGTGCTCAAATCCTGCGGCCACTAGGTGTCATAGGTCACACTGGAGGGCCCTGTGTCATCTGCCTGGCGGGCCGGATCTCTGCCATTGGCTCAAGTCTTGTCAGCAGGCCCATCACAAGCTCCGCCCACTCTTGCGGGGGGGGACTGTCTCTATGGTGATGGCAAAGGAGTCTTAGCCCCGCCCACCTGGCCTTGACTTCACCTACCTGGCCCGCTGACCCTCACTCAGACCTCTGTGTTGCTCCAAATGAATGTCCGCCAGTGCCCGGGTGTCAGCATCTGGAATAAAGGATTCGGGACCTTGCCTGGGGCAGAAGGCAGCCTAGGTCAGCGGGTACCTGGAAGTCTACTGCCTTGTGACACTGCTGCCAGTGACAAATGGTGACTCCCACACTCACATATCGCCTGGTGGCAGAATGATAGTGATGGGCGGAGAAACATCGCTCCAGAGCACACGTTCCGTGGGGCACCAGCCAAAGCAAAGGCCAGGGCCGGTAGTGGACGTCGTGGAGCTGAATGGCGAGCCAGTGAAGGGCCCAAGGGTCCCTCCTGTATGTGGCGAACAGGTCATCCGTGTCCCCACGTCCATAAACCATGGGACTGCTGGGGCCCAGGCTGCCAGGATTTCGGCCTTGCCTTCGGAGCCCGGCCACATACGCGGCCTTGCAGCGGAGGTGGGGACATGTAGACAGCCAAAATTTGGAAAATGGCAGTGTTTCCTCGATTTCCCTGGCATCGGCCTTTTTGAGCGGGTTGCTTTTTTTCCTGGTAGGAGAGTTCCCTGACGGAGAAAGGCAGGATTACGTGTGCAGCAAAGGTGTGTGCTGAGAGGGTGACGACGTTGAGACCATGTTGGGATCTTTAGTCCCAGGAGAGGCCCCTGGCGGGTGTGGGTCAGTGTTCTCTACCCATCCCACTTGGCGGGGGGAGGTTTTCACCATACAAAGCAGCAGCGGAATTATTCGTCGCCGGAGGGGTTGCATCTGCCCACAAGCTCCACCTGGCCAGGGTCCGCCCCTACTGTATTGTCCATGTCAGTCAACAGAAGCTAAGACCTTCCAGAGAGACTACCTGCTCTTCTCTACCCACGGGGAAGCAGTACAGCCAGAAGCCTCCCCCGTTCCATGTCTAGGCTCTCTCTCAGGCCCCTCATACTTGTGATGTGTCTCAGGGGTAGAAGGAAGAGATTTCTCCGAATGAACACATACACAGAGGGGCCATAGATGCTGAGGAAGGGCGCCTTGCCTACTGATATCCTAGCGTAAGTGGAAAAGTGGTACCTGCCTGCTGGCCCCGTGTGTCGAACGTGTCCACATCAGGGGCTGCCTACTGTGAGGTGATTCCCTGGGTGCCCTGGATTTTGTGGCCCAAAAGAGAAGGGGCCGTCGTGTGTCCATGGGTAAAATGGAGGGCACTGCGGAAGTGGCCGCTTAGGCTGGACCTCTCGTATTGGCTCGGTGTTTGTGACCCGTCCCCGTCAGAAGTTCCGGCCAGCCTTGCGGTGGCTGTCTCCATGGTGATTGGGAAAGAAGCCTTAGGCCCCGCACTCAGCCGTCACCTGGCCTACCTGGCCTCTTTAGCCTCATCTAGACCGCTGTGTGGATGAAAGAATGAATGTCGGCCAATGACCACATGTCCTCGTTGCCTTTGAAGGATTAGGCTCCTTGCCTGGGCAGAAGACAGCCAAGGTCAGCCTGAGCCTAGACACCTAGTGACCTGTGACACTGCAGGCAGTGACAGATGTTCATTTTCATGCTCATGTATCCGCAGGTGGCGGATTCAGAGTGGTCGGAGAAGAAGTGTAACTAGGGATGACACAGACACGAGGGCACGGGCCAAAGGTCAGGGAAAATAGCTGAGATCGTGGAGCTCTAGCGGAGCCAGTGTAGGGCCCAGGCCTCCCTCCTGTACGTGGCAAAGAGGTGATCCATATGCCGCCATGCACAGACTCTGGACTGCTGGGGCCCTGGACGCCCGGATTGCGGCCTTGTCTTCGGAGAAGTGACACACATGCACTGTGCCAGCGGAGGCTGTGGCGCAGCAGAGGGCAAAATCTTGAAAATGGGGGCTTCAGTTGACTTTGCCTGTGCTCTCCTTTGGCTGAGTACCATCGTGTGTTTCCTAGCAGGAGAAGGCATTCGTGGAGAGAGGCGGATTCCGTGTGTGCAGGCAAAGTGTGTGCTGAGATGATGAGTGGCTGGAGACCAGGGTGCACTCTTCAGACCCAGGATAGACCCCTGGCAGGTATGTGTCAATGTTTCTGCCCATGGCACTCAGCCGGGTATTTGCATAGAATGTTCTCCGCGGAATTAGTAGTCTCCGGAGAGGCTGCTGCATGTCAGCAAGCTTCACCTGGCCAGGTCCGCCAGTGATGTAGCTCCCCAATCAATGGCTACTCTCTAGACCTTCCAGATAGACTAGCAGATCTTCTCTGCCCATGGGCAACCAGTAGAGCCAGAGGCCTTCCCCCTTTGCTCTTTCGTCTCTAGGCCCTCTGTCAGGCACTCCAAGGTGTGAAGTGACAAGGGGGAGAAGGAAGAGATTTCAGAGAACGAACACATCCAGAGAGAGACAGAGAGAGGCAAGAGATGCTGAGTGGGGATGCCTTGCGTAGTGATATCCTGAGGAAAGTGGGAAAGAGGTACCTGGCCTGCTGTGCCAATGCCCTGAAGCAGTCCGCACCAGGGGCTCCCTTGTGCCTGCGTAGCCTCTCCCAGGGTGTGCTCAAATCCTGTGGCCACTAGGTGTCATAGGTCACACTGGAGGGCCCTGTGTCATCTGCCTGGCGGGCCGGATCTCTGCCATTGGCTCAAGTCTTGTCAGCAGGCCCATCACAAGCTCCGCCCACTCTTGCGGGGGGGGACTGTCTCTATGGTGATGGCAAAGGAGTCTTAGCCCCGCCCACCTGGCCTTGACTTCACCTACCTGGCCCGCTGACCCTCACTCAGACCTCTGTGTTGCTCCAAATGAATGTCCGCCAGTGCCCGGGTGTCAGCATCTGGAATAAAGGATTCGGGACCTTGCCTGGGGCAGAAGGCAGCCTAGGTCAGCGGGTACCTGGAAGTCTACTGCCTTGTGACACTGCTGCCAGTGACAAATGGTGACTCCCACACTCACATATCGCCTGGTGGCAGAATGATAGTGATGGGCGGAGAAACATCGCTCCGGAGCACACGTTCCGTGGGGCACCAGCCAAAGCAAAGGCCAGGGCCGGTAGTGGACGTCGTGGAGCTGAATGGCGAGCCAGTGAAGGGCCCAAGGGTCCCTCCTGTATGTGGCGAACAGGTCATCCGTGTCCCCACGTCCATAAACCATGGGACTGCTGGGGCCCAGGCTGCCAGGATTTCGGCCTTGCCTTCGGAGCCCGGCCACATACGCGGCCTTGCAGCGGAGGCGGGGACGTGTAGACAGCCAAAATTTGGAAAAAGGCAGTGTTTCCTCGAGTTCCCTGGCATCGGCCTTTTTGAGCGGCTTGCTTTTTTTCCTGGTAGGAGAGGGCCCTGACGGAGAAAGGCAGGATTACGTGTGCAGGAAAGGTGTGTGCTGAGAGGGTGACGACGTTGAGACCATGTTGGGATCTTTAGTCCCAGGAGAGGCCCCTGGCGGGTGTGGGTCAGTGTTCTCTACCCATCCCACTTGGCGGGGGGAGGTTTTCACCATACAAAGCAGCAGCGGAATTATTCATCGCCGGAGGGGTTGCATCTGCCCACAAGCTCCACCTGGCCAGGGTCCGCCCCTACTGTATTGTCCATGTCAGTCAACAGAAGCTAAGACCTTCCAGAGAGACTACCTGCTCTTCTCTACCCACGGGGAAGCAGTACAGCCAGAAGCCTCCCCCGTTCCATCTCTAGGCTCTCTCTCAGGCCCCTCATACTTGTGATGTGTCTCAGGGGTAGAAGGAAGGGATTTCTCCGAATGAACACATACACAGAGGGGCCATAGATGCTGAGGAAGGGCGCCTTGCCTACTGATATCCTAGCGTAAGTGGAAAAGTGGTACCTGCCTGCTGGCCCCGTGTGTCGAACGTGTCCACATCAGGGGCTGCCTACGGTGAGGTGATTCCCTGGGTGCCCTGGATTTTGTGGCCCAAAAGAGAAGGGGCCGTCGTGTGTCCATGGGTAAAATGGAGGGCACTGCGGAAGTGGCCGCTTAGGCTGGACCTCTCGTATTGGCTCGGTGTTTGTGACCCGTCCCCGTCAGGAGTTCCGGCCAGCCTTGCGGTGGCTGTCTCCATGGTGATTGGGAAAGAAGCCTTAGGCCCCGCACTCAGCCGTCACCTGGCCTACCTGGCCTCTTTAGCCTCATCTAGACCGCTGTGTGGATGAAAGAATGAATGTCGGCCAATGACCACATGTCCTCGTTGCCTTTGAAGGATTAGGCTCCTTGCCTGGGCAGAAGACAGCCAAGGTCAGCCTGAGCCTAGACACCTAGTGACCTGTGACACTGCAGGCAGTGACAGATGTTCATTTTCATGCTCATGTATCCGCAGGTGGCGGATTCAGAGTGGTCGGAGAAGAAGTGTAACTAGGGATGACACAGACACGAGGGCACGGGCCAAAGGTCAGGGAAAATAGCTGAGATCGTGAAGCTCTAGCGGAGCCAGTGTAGGGCCCAGGCCTCCCTCCTGTACGTGGCAAAGAGGTGATCCATATGCCGCCATGCACAGACTCTGGACTGCTGGGGCCCTGGACGCCCGGATTGCGGCCTTGTCTTCGGAGAAGTGACACACATGCACTGTGCCAGCGGAAGCTGTGGCCCAGCAGAGGACAAAATCTTGAAAATGGGGGCTTCAGTTGACTTTGCCTGTGCTCTCCTTTGGCTGAGTGCCATCGTGTGTTTCCTAGCAGGAGAAGGCATTCGTGGAGAGAGGTGGATTCCGTGTGTGCAGGCAAAGTGTGTGCTGAGATGATGAGTGGCTGGAGACCAGGGTGGACTCTTCAGACCCAGGATAGACCCCTGGCAGGTATGTGTCAATGTTCTGCCCATGGCACTCAGCCGGGTATTTGCATAGAATGTTCTCCGCGGAATTAGTAGTCTCCGGAGAGGCTGCTGCATGTCAGCAAGCTTCACCTGGCCAGGTCCGCCAGTGATGTAGCTCCCCAATCAATGGCTACTCTCTAGACCTTCCAGATAGACTAGCAGATCTTCTCTGCCCATGGGCAACCAGTAGAGCCAGAGGCCTTCCCCCTTTGCTCTTTCGTCTCTAGGCCCTCTGTCAGGCACTCCAAGGTGTGAAGTGACAAGGGGGAGAAGGAAGAGATTTCAGAGAACGAACACATCCAGAGAGAGACAGAGAGAGGCAAGAGATGCTGAGTGGGGATGCCTTGCGTAGTGATATCCTGAGGAAAGTGGGAAAGAGGTACCTGGCCTGCTGTGCCAATGCCCTGAAGCAGTCCGCACCAGGGGCTCCCTTGTGCCTGCGTAGCCTCTCCCAGGGTGTGCTCAAATCCTGTGGCCACTAGGTGTCATAGGTCACACTGGAGGGCCCTGTGTCATCTGCCTGGCGGGCCGGATCTCTGCCATTGGCTCAAGTCTTGTCAGCAGGCCCATCACAAGCTCCGCCCACTCTTGCGGGGGGGGACTGTCTCTATGGTGATGGCAAAGGAGTCTTAGCCCCGCCCACCTGGCCTTGACTTCACCTACCTGGCCCGCTGACCCTCACTCAGACCTCTGTGTTGCTCCAAATGAATGTCCGCCAGTGCCCGGGTGTCAGCATCTGGGATAAAGGATTCGGGACCTTGCCTGGGGCAGAAGGCAGCCTAGGTCAGCGGGTACCTGGAAGTCTACTGCCTTGTGACACTGCCTGCCAGTGACAAATGGTGACTCCCACACTCACATATCGCCTGGTGGCAGAATGATAGTGATGGGCGGAGAAACATCGCTCCGGAGCACACGTTCCGTGGGGCACCAGCCAAAGCAAAGGCCAGGGCCGGTAGTGGACGTCGTGGAGCTGAATGGCGAGCCAGTGAAGGGCCCAAGGGTCCCTCCTGTATGTGGCGAACAGGTCATCCGTGTCCCCACGTCCATAAACCATGGGACTGCTGGGGCCCAGGCTGCCAGGATTTCGGCCTTGCCTTCGGAGCCCGGCCACATACGCGGCCTTGCAGCGGAGGTGGGGACATGTAGACAGCCAAAATTTGGAAAATGGCAGTGTTTCCTCGATTTCCCTGGCATCGGCCTTTTTGAGCGGGTTGCTTTTTTTCCTGGTAGGAGAGTTCCCTGACGGAGAAAGGCAGGATTACGTGTGCAGGAAAGGTGTGTGCTGAGAGGGTGACGACGTTGAGACCATGTTGGGATCTTTAGTCCCAGGAGAGGCCCCTGGCGGGTGTGGGTCAGTGTTCTCTACCCATCCCACTTGGCGGGGGGAGGTTTTCACCATACAAAGCAGCAGCGGAATTATTCGTCGCCGGAGGGGTTGCATCTGCCCACAAGCTCCACCTGGCCAGGGTCCGCCCCTACTGTATTGTCCATGTCAGTCAACAGAAGCTAAGACCTTCCAGAGAGACTACCTGCTCTTCTCTACCCACGGGGAAGCAGTACAGCCAGAAGCCTCCCCCGTTCCATGTCTAGGCTCTCTCTCAGGCCCCTCATACTTGTGATGTGTCTCAGGGGTAGAAGGAAGAGATTTCTCCGAATGAACACATACACAGAGGGGCCATAGATGCTGAGGAAGGGCGCCTTGCCTACTGATATCCTAGCGTAAGTGGAAAAGTGGTACCTGAATACTATCTCTCTATG